>NC_056741.1:990793475-991100975 GCF_019279795.1 Protopterus annectens
AATTTATAGGTGTAGGGTTAGTTGAATGAGAGAATGAAGGAAGGCAAAAAAAAAAGATTAAAGGTGGCTGTCTTGAAGCTGTGCTCTTTCTAAATATTGTTGGGTATGTATTAGAGCAAAAATAGGACTATCCTACTTTTACTGTTCGCCTGACTAGTTTTACATCTGATTACCCCAATAGTAAGAGATTTGATAAAAATAGGAATATCCAATTTAATGAGTTTAATGAGCAACCTGATGTACTGAAAGTGTGCAGGACCAGGTTCCAGCCTCATAAAATGTTTAATGCTGATCCATCATAGCTTCAGTTGTTCTAGATAATCAGGACTGTGTTGGGTTTACCAAAGCATTTTGTTATTTTGCTTCCCAATCTGGGACTATCTGATAGAAGAAATGCAGTTGTTTAATAATAACTTTGTTCTTCTTCCCAATCAGTACTTTCCTAATTTGATGCAAGCAATTAATCACTTTTCATAAAGAGCCATCGCCATTAAGACAAAATGAACAAACACTGAAACCATCCCATTGTCCATAAACAAAACAATGAATCAAACTATGAAAACAAACTGCCAAAAACTCTGACCGCAGTGGTTAGGCAGCAGACTGCAATGGGATATCCTTATGCAGAGACTGTAAACAGTAAATAAGCAGCAAGAAATCTACCAATCCCTTTCCCACAAGAACAAGTCATGCGGGCAGACATCTTGAACAAAACACATTGTTGTACCCCCCATGTTTGTTTATGGGGTAGGTGACATGTGGTTCCGTTTCAGTTTTGACTCTCAGAACAAGAAAAAACACCTGATTATGTGATAGGCAGTGCACATGTAGCCTTGTAGGAACAATAATAGCAGTATATACAATACTGACACTTTGAAAACATCATCCCTTTCATGTAACAAAACCCTGACGGCCTCTGACACGTGCATTTCCTGGACAGTAACCAGAATCTACAAGTTAGGCTCAGTACAGCAAAATACATTTTCAGTTACAATTTTTAAACCAAGACAGTGACCATGAAATAAAACAGAGGTTCTTCCAAGTATACTAAGTACAAACTAGATGAGATCATCATCTAACACATACATTTCAATAACTATACAAAGTGGGATAGTGGAGAGGTCTTAGCCTTGGCATTACAGTTAACATAAATAAACAAGTAACGCTGTGCAAGTACAGGACAGTAAAAGATAAATTATATTAAAACACACAACACTACATGTTAGGAAAATGGTAATATACCATACTGCTTTCCCCTAGGTTTACATCCTCCGATACAACCTGCCCTTACTTAACACAGTATTTTGTTTAATCAGGTTTTGGTGAGGGGTTGCTGAGTTTGGTATTGGAGGCCAATGAGGAACACATACTATTTCTCCCAAAATAAAAACTCCTACTCTACAACAGTCTTTATACATTGATGATGATCATTGAACACAAATTGCAGTTTAGAAATTCCCCAGACCCTAACTTACCTTAGCCAAGAACAGCAAAACCAATAAAACCCAATGTGAAGGGAGGGCCGGAGGCACAAAACAAAAAGCCCAAACTCGTGCCAATTGTGTAGCCTGTGTGGAGCTGCAAAGAACCAGGAAGACCACCGATGAGTCACTCACGTCCAGAGATAACCCGGAAGTAACGATATAGCCAATAAATACGCCTGCCTCTCTATCTCGTCGTCAAAGAAGAAAGGAATGAGAGGCGGGCGTGAGCTGGTTATATACACTCAATTGGAGCAGTAGCCAGGATGTCAGTGGTATGAAAGTATCACTGATTGGATGCTTTAAATAATGCTCAACAACAGCAGCCACTCACATTCAGCACATAGATGCAGGGGGAGGGAATGGAGAACGTAGTATAGTACAGCTTAGTTAGGGGGCTGTGCTATGTACTGTGGATGGAAATATAGTTTGTGCTTTGTACTACAAGGTGAGGGGAGGGTGCAATTGCTACCTACAATACGGGTGGGGGGGTGGTGAAAGTAAAGAAATGTGAAACACTGTCTAGACTGAAACCATTAAATTGAGCCCTTTTGAGACCAGCCTTTACAGTGCCCTAGGTGGTTGCCTAGTTCACCTAAGCCTAAGGCCGGCCCTGAATAGAAATATTTCAGACCTGGTCAATAATGCCCTTCTAGCCTGCCAATATACCAAAACAGTTTTTCTTATAATAAGTGTCCAGGTTTTTCTTAAAAATACCTAAACTGGTGCTTGCTTTAATGTACTTTGGTAGTCTACTCTATGCATCTGCCACTCTCTCACAGAACTGATTAGTACATCTCTTATTCCTGTATACTCATCTACACAGCTTGCCTGATTATTCTCTATTACTTTTTGATAACCCCAAACATTACTAGAGATAGCTGTTTCTAAATACCCTATATACTTGAATAAGATCTTCACTTAAATATCCGTAAGAGACTGTACAAATTCATATGTTTTAGTCCTTCATATTAACTGAAATTTTCACATCCATGGATGCTCTTGGTATATTCCCGCTGTACTCTTTCCACTTTACTCATGCTTGTTTCCTTGTGAGGTTTCCATATTGTTATTCCATACTCAGTCTGGTTCTAATGTAAGTAATAAACAATGATTTAATAATTTCTGATTTCTTAGCCTTTATAAATCTTTTTATACAGCCTCTAGATCTGTACCTATCATTAACCACTTGGATGATATGATTAAAACATCACAAAGCTGGATCTACATATATACTCAGGTCCTTAAATGAACACAGTTTCAGTTACTGTGTGTTTTATTAAATATTTTCCATTCAATGCTATGTCTCCTGAATCGTATATCAGTCTATCCATTTAAAGCCACCTGCATAGTGACTGTAGAACACTCAGATAAAAAAGTTAGATCTAAAAGTTGCAATCTAAACAAGTATGGGCCTAGGACAGAGTCCTGTGGGACACCCTGACTTGGTAAAATTATCTAGCAACAATTTTACCTTCATAACCCCATGATTACTGCACATCAACAGTGGTAAAACTTGACATGATCTAACAGTCATCTCTTCAGGAACACAAACAATGTCTAGCTTGCTCTGTTCCCTGCTGGTGGGCTTTGTTACCATCTGAAGCAATCCCTGTTCCTGAACATATGCTGTAAATGATTTCTGTACTAATGTTGTTGGATCAATATTATTCAAGTCCGTTTCTGGTAAATTTAAATTCCCAGCCACTATTATCCTTCTCTCCTTTGTTTCATGCAAGAATTTTTCTAGGTCATCAGCATTTGACTTTGTTGTTCTATGTAATCTAACAATTGTTATATGTTCCAGTGCCATCTTTACTGTCACAGTTACACAATCTACAGTATTAGTGTTATCACTGAACATGTAATAACCACAGGTCTCATAATAATCTTTAATCCTTATCATTAGACGTCCATCTGTTTTTTTTGTTAGAATGTCTGTTACAGTATAAACATTTCTACTGTGACAGAAGTGGTTTACAGTCATTGTTTTTTAACCATGTTTCACAGACAATAACAGCATCAATCTTGTGGGAACGTGGCACATTTTCCAATAAAAAAAAAACTTTATTACTAATGCTCCAACCATTAACAACCATCAAAGATACATTAAATGCTGCTATCTGTCAACACTGTAATTTTTGACCTGACAAAAATTCTATCTTTGACAAACCTTGCAAAGAATATGCTGCAAAAATTATTTTTTCTTTTTCCTGGTCTTGGCGTGTGCCCAACATCTGGTCTAAACATGTGTGATGTCCGTGACCTGGCCCAGCAGTCAAGGAGCCTCAATCCTCACCACTAACACCAGAGAGGGTGTCTCATATAGGAGAAAGGATAACAAATACACACAGTAAAGTGCAATTTCCCTTAAGAGCACACAGAGATCACAGTTACTCTGGGGATGGTTGCTCCCTTGCTCTCCAGGTCCCAATAAGACTCCCCACTGGCACATTTATAGGGTCCAGATCTCAGCCTAGCTGGCAAGCTAACCTCCAGTACCCTCTCTGTCCAACCAGTGCTTCCTGTCCCTGCCCAAGTAGCTCACACAAACACACACACACACACACACACACACACACACACACTTTGAGATAAGTATTTATACAACTTCAGAGACATTCCTGGGATGGGCTGGCACAGATTCTCCAGCTGTGCCCCTATATCCAGACTATACGGTAGTAATTCCTGCCACCGCCATCTAATAATTATCAGCTACCCAAAGGCCCTTAAAAGGGTGTCCAATTATTAATGTACAATATTATTATCTAATAGTAAGTGTGACTAAACAGTCTTAAGGCTTATGAGAGTGGCTTTGTACAATAAACTCTATAAATATGCAATGTACTCTAGAGCTTAACTTATGTCTACATAAACCAGCCACAGTTGAAAAAGATTAAAATATTTAATAATAAATACTAAAAACACAAGACAATGCTACTATACCACAGTGCTATTCAGGAGTTCAGAGATCACACAGAAACTTAAAATAATTCAGTAGTACAGTTCTGACATAACAGAAAAACACTTAGTCTAATATTTTCTAATTCCTAGCTATTGCTACAAGAACACATACTTCTAAAGTAACTTACTTATATAAAGCATAAGGCAGTGCTGAGTTGGATAGTCAGACAAAAATGCTTACAGTTTCTCTCTGAGAAATAGTTTTTAAAATTACTAACAAACATTTCTGCTGGGCCCTCCAAGATTACATCATTTTTGACACTTAGCTTGGGGTTCCCAGGCCAACAGGCTACATTATTTAACAAGCTAACACCTGCTCAGGAAGCTACAACAATAAAAGACATTTCACATGTACACTCTAGTAATTATTCCTCAAGTTAAACCAATAGAAAGAATGTGCTAGCCCAGGCAGACTGACTCCAAGCTCTTGAGATCAAAGGATAGATTTGAAATAATTTTAACTTCAAAAGAAAGATTTGAATTGCTTTACTTAGTTTTCCTTACAGCAGAGGGTAATGTTGCCACATTGTTGAATCAGCATTTCTTTAGATTTATGACAACAAGCCTGTAGTTTACGTTTATATTTACAAATGTCAGAATTATCTGTAGAATTATATCTGCCTAGGCTGGCAGCCTTCACCCTTCTCTACCAATCTTCACAACATGTTTGCCCCAAATTAGGCTTGGATGCTCTAGACAATTTCATTTTTTTTAAATGGGCCATTTTTTCATGTAGGTATTTACCCAAAAAGTCTTTTCATTCATGGTGACCTGACTGTCCCTTCTGCATGTGATTTGTAAAAATTATGTTATAACATTTGTACAAATTATTCTATCTAACAGGGATGTAAATTCCAACTAATAGCCAGAGAGTCCTCTCAAGTGAGATCATTTGTTCCAACATCAGTAAAACAGCTCCATACTTCTGTACATTAAGGCATTTTAAGGCCTTTCTCAAATCCTGTATTTTTGATCCTGGAAAGCATAACACTACTCAATGTTCATTATTTTCTCTGCAAATATAAGTATTAGTTCCTCTAATAAGTGGATCTCCTATTGCAAGTGTATCACTTCCGACGAGATCTAAAGAATCTCCAACTTCTAATTCAATAATATTTTCTTCATCAATTGTTAAAAGGAATGATCTTCATCACCCTTAGTCTTATTAATCCAACTTTTTCACAACTTATTACATTGTCAAGCATACAATTCTCACTCAGCTGCATTCGTATTTCCACAGCTTGAGCCATTTTGTCATATTTATCTTCCTCTTCTTCTTTCTTACAGTAATGTTCTAAAGTCCCTCCATGTTCAAGTTTTATTTCCTCCTTTTCACCCACCCCTTGCTGCTTTTTTCTACAATCACTTTTGGAAAAATGATTTCATTCCCTTTAAATCTGTGTGTAACAAAGCACAATCCATTTTGTCTGTATTATCTTTGCATTAAGGGCATTAGATAATTTATTTTTCTTTTTGTTATTTTTTGTGAAATTCTTCCTTTCTTTTTTTTATTTCTTCTACATGCTCTGAATCTTCAGACTGATGAATACTTGTGTATTGAATTCCAAAGTTGATATTGGTAGTATGCAGTCTTAGCTGACCATAAACGATTCCTTTCCAAAAAGTGTTCTGTCTGTGCTTTGTCTAATATTATTTATTTCATTAGTGTAATAATTAATATATGCAAAAACAGTCCTCCAAGCTGTGCCAAATGCACAAGTGCAATCATAATCAGTAAGTCTAGATTTACTACTAATACTGTTAAGCAAATTTTGCAACTTTTGACATGAGGAATACAGGTTACCAGTTTTATGAAGTGTTACCTTTAAATATACATAACATTTACACTGAACAAGATACCTGTGCTTTAGCAAATCATTAATGCCACACTTATTTAAGAAATCCATTTGTAGTTGCAAACAAATAAAGAATTCTAAAAGAAAAGGATAATCAAAATACGCTACCACAAAATTCAAACAGATTTTAAGTCAGCTTCTATGAGAAAAATCCCACCAACAATATAAAACTAAATATTAAATTAAGTACAATAAAGTCAGCACTCTGACCTACTGTACTAATTATGTCAGTAACAGGAAAGCTAGAATTGCTTTCACTTTTACTCTCCATCACACCTTGTTATAAAAGTAAACATCAAACTCATAAACCAGCACAAGATTGCTTCATATAAGCTCTGGAAAGATGAAATGGACAAAGGCATGTTTTCTGGTACAATTTTTATACACCACACAAGAGCCTTCAACTTATTCAATCACTTTTCACTTATAGTCCAACTTTCAGAACTAGGCATTATCCCTAATGCCATCCTTTGGTTCCAAAGTTATTTCACTAACCACCATTTCTTAGTGAACTATAGCTCCTGTACCACTGTCTCATCTCCACTACTGAAATGTATACCTCTATGATGTACTGCCCCTTCTCTACTCTATATACACCAATCAACTTCCACTTGATCCTCCTTCCCATCTTCTTTTCCTACATACACATAACATGGTCCTCTGCTGCTCCAGCCACTCTCAAACTACCGTACTACAAGATCTAAAATCTGACTTTGATCACCTCAGTGAGTGCATTACTACTAAAAACCCCATAATAAGCAAATTTAAAACTGAATACCTGCTTTTTGATACTAAACAAAAACTCAGGAGATGCAAGAAAAATTTAAAACAATGATCACAATACCTATTCCCTAGAGCAAATCTCCACTTTCAAGTATCTTGTTCTCTGGTTAGACCCCTAACTAACATTCCATCTGCACCTTGATAATACAGATAAAGAAAGAAATCCCCCACTTTTCTGGTCACAAAAAATTTCCATTTTCTCTCACACTATGCCAGATCTGCAATAGGGAAGGAATGCTACTCTCTCTTCTCAACTTCAGCCTTTTTCTTATATCAGCAACCTATACTAAAAACCACACCACTATTCAAATACAAGAAAACAAAATATGTAGATTTATTACACATTCCCAAAGAAAACAACACCAGTGCAAATCACTAAGAAAGGCAAACTAGCTCCCAGTTCACCAATTGCAGACTTGTTCCTAGAATCACACCTGTACAAACTCCTAGATGAACATGCTGTCCCTTATTTGACCTAAAAACTAATAAGACATGCCGCCACATACAACCTGAGAAAATTGAACCACTCAGGCTCTGAAACACAAATCTCACAGTACAAGCAACTGTATTTCTAACTGTGCTTCTTCAGTTCTCAGGGCCAAACCTTAGAAGATCTCCTACTTCAAATTAAAGACTCATCCTCTTAGTCCAAGTTTCATTTTGTACTAAAATCACATTTAATTAATCAACCAGAATCTACCCATTACCCCTCAGGTGACATCACTTAAGTCTACTTTAACTCTTCTCCTCTCTAACTCATCCACTAAGATCCTTAGCTCCTTTTCACAGTTCTTATTTATTCTGCTCTAATTTCTCAAATATTTTGAAACTTTTATATATATTGCAAATTATTACATTGGCTTTACTATGTTTTCAAAGAATTTCCATTGTACTGTTTTTCTGTCACTTATGTGTTTATAGTACTGTTGTCTGTTTTACATTTGTGCTCAGTATTTCACCCTAGTTTAAGATTAAAAACTGTAAAGAATTGATTAGTACAAATTAACATACATACATGCATACATAAATATGCCTATGATCATCTTGTTTGAAATAATAATGGTAGCTCTCCAACTGAAAAACAAAAACAATAGAGGACCGGAACAATTATATGCAAAATTCATTACCTAATCTATAAGAAAGGACACTGGAAGAATCTTGGCAAGTTTGTTGGTGAATTTCATGCATACAGCAAAAGAAGCAGTCTGAACTTGTGAAAGATATCCTGTGTGCATAATTAGCAACATTTATCTACATGCCTACTAAAAATGAAGACAGAATAAGACGTTATTTGAAATTGCAAGCTTTTGTATTACTTGAATAATATATTTTTTATGGGTGATAGTAAATAGGTACATTGGAGAGGTAGTGAAAGCAGATTAGGACAATGTACAATGAACCCATGATAAATGTGTCAGTGAAAAAATAGATATCTAATGAGAAGCATCACAAAGGGGTATACTTTACTCTGTATTGTTCTCACTGAGACTCACTAATGAAGGGACTAATTACGAACTCAGAGAATGTGATGAATGAAGAAAGGATGGGTGAGAATTCTATGTTGTAATAAGTTTGTTGCTTGTTTTATTCAAGCTGCATTGTATCTATAAGGACATATGAACAAATTCACATCTCATGTTCATTACCCTGAGAAAATCACATGTATTTGGCAATATGTAAAGTTTAATAACAGCTGCAACAACTCCAAGAATGGGATGTTTGGTATGACAAATATTTTTTTACATTTACATTACAGTAAATGAGGTTTGGTAACAAACCAGTTTGTCCAGGTACATCTTCAAAAGGGGGATAAATACATTAGGGAGAGTTAAGAAGGTAGGGGGGATGAAAAGGTTAAATGGGAATGAGGGAAAATTTGGAGGAAATGATTTAAGAGTAGGGAGGGGTTTAAGTGTTTTTTTCCTAGTGTAACTGGATAAGGAATCACATTTTGGTATGAACTTGTTACTGCAAGTATGACATCCATGACGACCAGTAGGCATTTTGGAGTAAGTAGGCCATGGGCTTTGACGAAAGGGGGTAATGTTTGGTAAGTAGCCATGATCAATAGGAAGTGTTTGGGGGATGGCATGGGGGCAGATTTAATATTTGTTATAATTTTGTTCTGTGTAGTCTGAGTGTGATAATTATTTGTGAGTATAGGATGGATGGAGTAGCATCAGTTTGGTGGGTCTGGGTTTACAGTGTCATGTGGTATGTGTGGGAAGGGGTAGTGGTGTGTACTCTCAAGACAGGGCTTAGACAGAGTGATCATTAGTGGTTATATGCTAGGTTTTATTGTCAACAGTGTTTGTGAGGTGCTTGATTTTCTCTCTCTCTCTCTCTCTCTCTACCTTCCCGTTGTTCCACTTAAATTTGTAGTTTCATTTGAAATGGGAATCACAATTAACCATGTGACGACACAATCTGATGCTGTGAGGTACAGTCTGTACCCCTGTGCTTTTTAGTAGGCAGGACAGAATAACTGCAATGGGAAGGAGCAGAATGTGACTATCTTTCCTAGGCAGTATGTTTACTTCTGGAGTCTCGGGTTACTTCCACAAGTGAGCTTTGCTAAGCTCTGTCTTGTGCAATCCCTGCATTCTCAATCAAATAAAGTGTTAGCTGAGGTCCAGTAAGCTCATTACATCCAATTGTGAGTGTGTAGGTCTCTTCATTTTTCACAGTGCAACCAAATAACCCCAGTTTTATCAATGAGCACAAATAAAGGGGTTGAATCTATTACAGAATAGGTTGAAGTACAGAGTAACGGTCATTAGTAATAGTCGTTGGTCTAGGCAACCACTCAGAAGGTTATCACATGCACAAAACTGGGAGTGTGGGCCATACCACTTAAATGTCACATTGGTGCACACTTTGGCTCTTTACTGCAGGATTAGCTGCTTTGTAGATTGCTATGGTTTTCATGTGGTGTTGGAAGACATTGTTTACCAGGAGGAAAAGGTAAAGGTTGGGTGATGGTGGATGGAAGTACAGTGCTGCAACTGTTGTCTTGCATTAGGATACTTTTGTGGGCTGCAAGGAACCCATGAGTAACAATGCCTTATAAGCATGGGTGTGCCATCTGGGCTTACCTTTCAACTGCCCAGAATGTGATTTGGTTTTGTGGTTTCTGGCAAATTTGTGTAAACTGTAGTCCGAGATAAAAAAATAAAGGCACTGAGTTTCTGGTGGCATATCCTTATTAAACTAATGCAATACGTGTTGTTCTATTAACTTCCTAAGCTTTTATGAGCTATATTTAAATTGTTACTATTTTGGGTCAATGTACCAATTTTCTTTATGGCTCATAACAGAGAAGACGGTGTTCTGGTGGTGAAAGTGTGCAGAAGTAAGCCTCACTTGCTCAGATATGTGTATATGTATATATATATATATATATATATATATATATATATATATATATATATATATAAAATTTTATTTATTTTTTTTTAACATTACAGAGCTTGCTTCATGTGTTCCATTTTGTTTCATCAGCTCCAGTCTGGGTTAGGTCGTGTATTTCAGGTTTGTTTTTCATGAATCGTGGTGTTATGGCAAATTAGTGGCAAGAATTGTAGACTGCAGTTAGAAAATAATGAGACATTCGATGTTCAGACTTTATACCCTGCAAAAATTCATGTTAATGCAAACCTGTTATGCTAGCAACTTAGTTGTAAGAGCAATATATACAATTGTCACTATTTGGGGATTTCTTTAGATTTTAGGGCCTTTGGCTGATACTGTGCTGTGGTCACCTGATGGGCTGCTGATGGGCTGTGTCTGGTGCAGTGCCTGTGTCTTGGGGTGGGCTGTGCACAAGTCTTTGCTGCGTTAGTTGGAGTTGTGTTGCTAGTGGTCATGCATAGTTAAGTAAACGTTCTTTCACTTGGATACTGGCACAAAGGTAGGCTTGTTGGTGGAGTTTTTGTGGGGGCTTGTTGAGTTTCATTGACATTGGAGAGGGTATGCCGGTGTGAATCTGGTCAGTCCACTAATGTCGCATGGTGTGTCAGGGTTCTCTCTGGTCCAGATTTTACAGAGGATCCAGGCTTTGCCATGGACTTCGTCTGTTCTTCATATGGCTAATGTAATTTGAAACAAACGTGGGGTCACTGCATGCCTCTCTTCTTTTCACAGTTTTACAGAATGGCCAGATTTTGCATCACAGTTTGGTCTGTTTCTGAGTTTCAGCCTTCATACCATGGCCAGATTTTGAATCACAGTTTGGTCTATTTCTGAGTTTCAGGCTTTATACCATTTAGAAAAGGTAGGCTAATGTGTAACCTGTTATTGGTTTAGCTTTCTAACGTTGTAGGAGTAGTGTTTGAAAAGTGTTTCTTCCTCCTTTCAGTGAATGGGGAGGGTGGCATAAAAATAAAAAAAAGCCATGTGATAATATTTTTTCCTATAAAAGAGATGTTTGGGTAAGTAGGAATATGGCCTTGGATGTGGCTAATGAAGGTGGATTTATTGAGGGCATTCAGAGGGTGGGCATGTTGTCTTTAAATGTGTTTACTTTCAGAAATTTAATGGCAAATCATTAAAGGTTGAAGTTGGAAAATAATGATAGACACAAGTTTTGGACTTCATACCCTTCAGAAAATTCACTATAATGCAAAATCTGTTATTTGATCCACTTTCTAAAGTTTGTAAAAGCAGTACATGTAAAATCATCCTGCTTTGGTTTTCTTAGTTCTTTCTTTTAGAGGTTGAGGGGTATGGCTAACATATTGTTTGATTAACAGCAGTTTTGACAACACCTTTCTTCTCAGCAGGTTGTAAGCTGTCCAATGGAACAGTTGCCTCTGCACATGGGCAGAGTATGATACTGCAGATTGAAAGGTTTGGGAAACTGGGTTAGGAGAAGGGGATGGTCACCAGCTACACGTCATCTTTTGAGATCTGCCATTTACAGCATATGTACTTAGTAGTTTGTGAGGTAATGTCAGAACCCTTCTGAAAACTCAATGCAACACCAGTTATCTATCAACATTTCAGTTATGGTTATCATTCATTTTATTTGAAAGGTAATGTATTCTGCTGGGGTGGGGGTTGGGTTGATGGAGTGGTAAACAGTACAGTAACAAGTTTTTACTTTCTTCTGTACTCATTAAGGCACATCAAGGTTGGTGCAGTTGGGTAGTGTAGAGGCAAGGGAGGCAGAGGTATGTTGGGGGCAAGGTATTAGCAAGGCTTGAGATTGTTTATGGGGATTCTGGGCTTCCCACTGGTGGGGTGGAGTCGCACCAATTACAGGATCAGGGGTAGGTACTAGGCTAATGGTTTTAAGGTTCTTCACAACCTAGCAAAGTTCAGGTACATAAGTTTCCTTATTCCCAAGTGCAACACATGTTGCCCTTTTCTAAGAGGGACATGGGTGGATGTTGCCCTTGTCCAAGAGGGACATAGGTGGAATTGTTGGGTTGTATTGTGACTTGGGTTCTGTAATCAGCTGTCTTGGCACAACTATGCACTGTTTTAATTTTCTTTGTCCTGATTATTGGTTAACAACTTTATCAAGGAAGCTCATACGATGGTTAAAGAGTGATACTTCTATTTACAGAATAGGCCTTTTAATGGAATGATTATGTTTTATTTATCATGGTTATCAGTCATATCGTTAACATGGGAGGTGTGAAGATACTTTATGGGGAACTTTGTTAAGGCATCTTAAGCTTCAGTGGGGTTTCGCACTCTATAGTTGTGAATGCATTTTATGCAGTTGATGAAAGAGATATGCCCTTGCTGGTGCCTAATGTCATTAAGAAGTTGGTTTTATGCATGTGTGGAAGATTTACAGTATTTTCTTTTGCAGATCACACTGAGGTTGCAGATGGGGACGTGCAAAGTGGACATTGGTTGGTGACCTGAAGGAATGTGGATTCAGCAGGTGAGAGAGGATGCTGCAGGAATGTGTCGGCTGATGGAGCAGTATGCAATGAGGTCACAGTTTGCCAGCAGTGCAGCTAAATATGGAGTTGTTTGTTGGTATTTTTCTTCCCTGCAGCTGCAAGGTAATGTCCTGATCTTGTTTGATCTCGTGTATGGAACATTAGGATTGAATCTCACACTACATTATTGGTAGCTGGGGTCTTCATTGGAATAGGTCAGGTAGGTGTATTACCATGGGAGCTTTGGCACAAAGGATAGGTATAATTATTGCAATAAGTAATTGCTTACTGCTGAAGGAGGTATTAGGTGAGTAATTTGGCTAGGAATTTGTGATCATATAGAGAGTGGAGAAAGGTTGTGCCAAGAGCTTTTGCTGGTAAGGATTTGCCAGCTAGGCTTCAGGGTATATATATGGTTATCTATATCTGTATATGCTGGACTGCATATAGCTATACATGTTGGAGTGAGGTTTAAGTAAATATGATATTATTATTTGAGGTTTTCCCATTTGGTGACATCTTTTTTGATTAATGGTGAGTTTCAGTTCTGAGAGGGTAGGGACTAAAATGTGAGGTTGCTCAATAAATATATATTGTATAGATTTCTATGTATATATATATATATATATATATATTTTTTTTTTTTTCTATAGCCTGTGCATTGAATATACTGTAATTTTCCTGATGTTTTCTTGAAAAAAAAAATATCCTTGTTTCCCGCCTTTCCTTAACTAGAATAGTCCCCTGTACAGGCTTTGCATTATTCTGGACTCTTGGATAGTTCCTGTGTTGCCCATTTCCTTACTTGGATAGAAGGAAGTTTCTTTGCTCACAAGTGGGAGTGGGGAGCCTTGAGCAGCCTATCTGTCCCTGAAGGAGTGACCTCAGCACAAGAATCTTGTAGTAATTGGCCGTTTTGGGCCATTTCTAGCTCTTTGAAGTTCCCTGCATAAAAATCCGCTTTTATGAGGCTTTGCGCGATTGTGCGCATAGCATCGGGCAGCGCCGCTTAATCGGGTTTAAACTATTCCCGGCTCCACAAAGTCTGCTTTTCACTTTTTCCCTTAGAACTGCTATATTTCTCAAATTAAACACCCTATTCTCAATCTAAGGCCCTGCACTTGCCCAAATAAGCAATCTTACAATCTAGCACTGATATACTAAAAGTACTACATCCTCATATACTCTCTACAATTACCCTGTCCCTATTGGTCCTCTTTAATTAAGCGATAAAAGAGTCCCCTATACTACTCTAGCATGTCCAAAGGTCAGTTAATGGTTTCCTCTCCAGTCCAACTGGTGAATCTGGGAATCTTGAGGCAATGTTACAACTGTCTCATGTACACGGACAACCCTCTCCTCCTCCAAACAGGTTCAAACATATGTGAGAGATGCAACCATATAGCCAAACTGGAGGCCAAGCTGTCTCACCTCAAAACTGGTGTAACCAGTCAGGAGGAGAAGGTAACATCACACAACACTAATCCAGTCTCACATAGTCCTACCACGACAGCAATCCAAACACGCAAACACACAAAAACATACTCGGAGGCTCTAATTAAAAATCTACCTAAACAGCAGAGACCTCCAAAGCAGACATCCAAACAAACACTACCCCACAACAAAACACATGCAACACATAGCTTACAAAGTCAGTGTGCCAAACAGTCACAGCCCTTAAGACAGAACAACACACCTGACACACTTGTAATAGGTGATTCTATAGTCAGACACACTGATGTCCCCCTCACCAGTTTGAACAAGGAGAAGATCACAGTGAGCTGCCTGTCGGGCGCTAGGATCCACCACATAACGCAAGCACTCAGGTCACTCCAAAGCAAGTACAAATATGACTCGGTCGTAGTACATGCTGGTGTGAATGACCTGAGATGTACCTCCCTCGACTACATGAAAAGAGACATAAAGGAGCTCTCCGATCATGTAACCCAGGCCGGTATGACCCTGACCTTGAGCAGCATCTTACCCTCACCTAAAATGATGCTGCAGTATAAAGACAAAATGATCGATTTTAACAATTGGCTAAAATTTTGGTGTCATTCAAAGGGGATCCAGTGCCTGTCAGCCTGGGATGACATGCTTGACAAGCCACGCTGCTTCGCAAGGGACGGCGTGCACCTGTCATCCTTGGGCTTTCGGATACTGGCAAAGGGTCTTGCCACCCCCCTAGTGCCTTTTTTAGGCAAGGCTCAAAAGACAAACCCACCTCCTTAGAAAACACAAAGAACAAGAAACTACGGGTAATGCTGCTAAACGCCAGAAGTCTAAACCTCAAAATGCACACTGTCAAATCTCTCCTCAGTATGGAGAACATCCTGTGCAGTGACAGAAACCTGGTGCAAGGCTCCAGAGAGCACCCCAGCACTACCAGGTTATACCTCATACCATGCTTTTCGGCCCCAAAACTCGGACCGAATCACAAAAGGAGGGGGAGTATCCATATTTATCAAGGATACCCACACCTCCAGGTTAGTGACGTTGCACGAAGCATCAGAAACCATCCATGTGCAACTAACAGTGGGCAAAACTGCCTTTCAGTTTATAGCATGCTACAGACCACTGTCTCAAAATCAGGAATCCCACTCGGTTTTCCTGAAAACATTGGAGAACATGAAGATCTCTCCAAACACCATTATACCAGGTGACTTCAACAACCCAAACATTGACTGGGAGCATTACTCAAGCCCCAACACCTTAGCCCAAAGGTTCCTGGAATTTATAAACTCAAATGCTATGGAACAACTAGTCAAAACTCCCACAGAAGGGAAAACATACTTGACCTGATCATCACCAACATGGGGACCCTATGCTCCACACCAGAAGTATTCCCCTCATTGGTAAGATCAGACCATTAATTAATTTCACTGGATATCCACAACCTGACCCCACCCCCAGCCCAGAAAACCACAGTGAAAAACTTCTCAAAAGCAAACTTCACACTTCTCAAATCTGAGGTGGAATCCTTCAAGGCCCCAGGGCCAGTGGAAACTATGGCCCAAACCTTAGAATCCTATATAAACGCATTCTATGGACACCTCCAGGAATGCATGGATCATGCTATCCCAGACAAAACCAAAGGCAGGCGTCCAGTCTGGTGGACCCCAACCATAAATAAGTTGTACAACAGAAGGAGGAAGCTACTACATGATAGTGCAAAATCCCTAAAAGGGAAGGCATCTCTGATCAGTACTAGCAAAAAATTACGATCCCTCATAAAATTCTCCAAGGCCAGCTTCGAGAGAAAAATTGCACAGGACACTAAAGACAATCACAAGGCTTTCTTTAGCTATGTTAGGCACCTGGGATGCAACTCCCAGATATGCTCAGAGTTGATTATAAATGACAAAAAATACACTGACCCCACAGACATTGCCAACATTCTGGCAGACAGGTTCAGTGCAAACTCCCCCCACCCTTCCTCCCCTAAAGAGCAAATATCTATCCCAGTAGAGTGCAGCCTCCCTAACATCTCAGATGCTCAGGTGAAGGCCGCCCTCTCCAAGGCAAAAAACACTGCTTCAATGGGACCAGACTGTGTCCCAGGTTGCGTCCTACATGAACTGCAAGAAGAACTAAACCCTCACATAAAACTGCTGTACAATCTCAGCCTCACTACAGGATATGTACGCAAAGAATGGCATACAGCAACAGTGTTCCCACTCCACAAAGGTGGCGCTTCAATGGACCCTGGTAACTATCACCCCATAAGCCTGACTAGCCTTATCTGTAAGGCCATGAAGAGGAGCATCATGGAACTCATAAACAAAGACATTGGGGACCTACAGACACTGGATCCTACTCAGTTCGGCTTTGTCAAGGGCAGATCCTGCCTCTTGAACCTGGTCGACTTCTTCGAAACAGTCACCAAGGCCATAGATAAAGGGAAGGTAGTCCACACAGCCTATCTGGACCTCACGAAGGCATTTGACACAATACCCCACTCGGGCATCATAGATAAGCTATCCAGCTTAAAAATAAACCCCTATGTCACAAGATGGGTTGCTAACTGGCTCAAAGACAGAACACACAGAATTGCCAGTCATGTCAGACTCTAAACCAGTTACAAGTGGCGGCCCACAAGGCTCGGTCCTGGGACCTCTCTTGTTCGGCATATACTTTTTCGAGGTACAGGCCAGCATGGGAGGACTATGGCTGACCAAGTTCGCAGATTACTGCAAACTGGGCGCCATAATTGACTCTCCAGCTGACACGACCATCCTTCAAAAGGGTCTCACAGAGGTGGATAACTGGTGCCAGAGCCATGGTCTAAAGCTAAATGCCAAGAAGTGTATAGTCATACCCTTTGGCAAAAACAAAGTTCCCACCTATTACCACATAGGTGGTAACCCATTAAATACAGAAGAAGTAATTAGGGATCTGGGGACCCAAGTTGATAGCAATCTCTCCTTTTACAACCACATTGCCAAAGTGGTTAGAAAGACCTTCTACATAGCCCACCTTATCATGAAAGGATTCACATCTAGATCAAGGGAGGTAATAGTGCCCCTTTATTCATCCCTCATCAGGCCCATCATAGAATACAATGCCCCTTTTGGGATGTACCTTACCCAACACCTGCAGCAGCTAGAAAGACCCCAAAAGTACCTCACAAAGAGGATCAAGGGACTCAAACAAATGCCATATGCTGCCAGGTTAAAGAAACTCCAGCTTTACTCAGTCACATACCGCCTACTTCGAGGTGATCTATGCCTGACATACAAAGCTATGTCCAACCCAGAATTAATGGACATGTTCCACCTCAGAAAATCTAAATCCCTTAGAACCACGCGCTCGAGGGACTTGAACCTCAGCACAGGAATAAATAGAACTTGCTGGAGGGACAGATTCATAACCCAAAGGCTCCCTTCGCTTTGGAATAGAATCCCGGTCCATGTTAGGCAGAGCACCTCACTGACTCTCTTCAAGAGGAATCTTGATGAGTGGATGGGAGATCGTAGGTTTACCCCAGGGATTACTTCAGTGTCACTACTAGACAGAGGCACAGTAAACTAACCTTAAAAAAGGGCACAGCAAACTCAAATCTAAGGGTGGCAAAAGCCAAACACACTTGGGCTAGGCTTATAAATGCCCCAGGGCAGATAGCCTAGAATGAACCTATGAACCTATATATATATATATATATATATATATATATATATATATATATATATACATACATAGAGAGAGAGCGACGGATAGCTATAGATATGAATGTAACAGGGAGTGTGTGGGCACAGCCTCCTACATGGGGGGGGGGGTGCAGTAGAATAATCTGGCAAATAAGAAGTTTTTGTTAAGTAATACAATGTTCAAATTTTGCATCTCTGAATATAAGGTAAGTAGGAGTGAAGTGTAATGCTGGAAATTTTCTTTCTAATGAATGTTTCAGCATTGGGGTTGAGTATGTATGGGCTACTGTTTGCAGGTTGGGGTTGGAGTAAGGACTAGGGAAGGGGATAGGTGCATTGGTTTAGTCAAGTGTGTGTGTGTGTGTGTGTGTGTGTGTGTGTGTGTGTGTGTGTGTGTGTGTGTGTGTGTGTGTGTGTGTCTGTCAGTTGGTTTCTGTCTTGTTTAGTGGTACTATTAGTGAAAGGATATTTAGTTCCCTTATTTGTAGAGCTAGGATTAGGAGTAGGTAAAAGTAGGGTTACAGTTAGCAGATAAGACTTAAGTAGTGTAGATGCTCTTTTGGATCATACTTGCCATTTGCTATTACCAGCCGGTCAAACTCCTTTCCTTAGGCCAGATCATGCAGGATAAGGTCAGGGACATCAGGTGACTTTAGAACAAGGTAAGGCTGCAAGGAGCCACTGGATATGTGCAGCAAAGTGCAATGGATTAAGAACACAAAAAAGGTCCTGTGTTAAAAAAGTATAAAAACAGACTCGCAATGGAGTAAGATTACATTAGGATGGGGCCAACTCTGTGCATAGCTACCATTTAAATAAGTACCCAGTCATACACTACTGGGCATGCTAAATTGTCCTCCTGTCAATTTCTTCTTTACATTATGTGTCATATCTAGCTTGGAAAGAAAACTCATTTTAACCATATGAAGTAGGTGAACAGGTTACACTTTGATGCTATGATACCCAAATCATCTACACAAAAAACTGTGTTACCTTGATTTCACAAAACTATGAACTCAGGTGCAAATATGGTGTAAGCAAATGTATTCTGTCATAAGTGAGCTTTGTGTAATGACAGCACATGAAAAACTGAAGATGAAGGCAACTACACGGTAAATGATTATTTGAAAGATATTATGTAATTGTATTTTGCTTTTATCCATAGCTTGCCTACTTTCTCTGTTCACTTTTGATGTCTCATAGTGAGCAAAGTCAAAGATATAATGGCTGCAGTAATGTATTTCAGTTAACTGCTCTTAAGCATATATATATATATATATATATATATATATATATATATATATATATATATATATATACATACTGACTTCAGAAAGCTTCTAATATCTCATTGTGAACAAAGTAAAATATATAACAATCTTCTTTCTCTTAGATATATGCAAATACACTGCCCTCTAGCAAGCTACTGATTTTGCACACTGAATACAATCAAATGCTTACTGACCAATGTAAAATGTTTCATCTTGAAGCTGGCCTCCAACAACTTGTAAATATAGAATAAAGTGTGCTTGGTAGTAGAGAAGAATCATTCCTGTGTGTATAATGCAAACTTATTTTATTTTTATTTTTCAATATTTTGCAGATTATTTGTGTATGTGGTTGTGTATGTCTGTATATGTGTATGCATGCATGTGTGTGTGTGTGTGTGTGTGTGTGTGTGTGTGTGTGTGTGTGTGTGTGTGTGTGCACATGTGTAGGTTTAACGCATGCTTTGACTCTCAATATGACTGATTAGGTTAAAGTGGAATTTGAAAAATATATTGTGAATGTTTTATAAGGAGGAATATCACCGCAGGTGGAAAGAAACTGTGTTCTTTTTTTCTGCTGCAAGTTTTATGTAGAGCCTTGTTGCTCAAGAATGATATTTTACTGAATGAAGAAGTGGCGGTCATTCATGGTTGTTATATCTACTGCACTCTTTGTTTCATAAACATAAAATAATGCAGTTTTTAATAACAGCAAAAACATATGCACAGGCAAAATGTGAATGTCTGTGGAACTTTGGTACTATATTGCCTATACTTTGTCAGTGTGTATAGTCAGCACACAGCATGTATGCCACGGTGTACAAATTCAGTTATGAAGGGGAGCAGCATTTTGACTAATACAAAATGCTAAGTGCCAGGTTTTTAAAATTATATTTGAAGCTCAATGGATAACGTAAATCAGGAAATAAAAGAAAATGTCGGCATAGGTTTATATGTAGTTACAATATTACTTGATGATGAAGTAATGAATTTCAGTATAAGAACTCTGGAATGTATGCTCCATTTTAAGTGTGCACTAAGGATGTATGTCATAGAATAAAGCCCAGGAAGTCTGGGTGAGGGAAATAGTAACAGAATTTAGCGTACAAAATTACATTTCTGGTTGCATCCAAGGAATTGAAATACGTTTTTTTTTTAATTTTTATTTTTGTGTCATGAGTATGCTGTGTGTGATAAGAAAATGACAGATGTAAGAAATGCATGCAGTAAAAACAATAATGTTTGCCTACAGAAGTCATTTTAGCTCAAATCTGAGTCTGTTAACAGTAGCTACTTAAAAATACTTTCTTTGTGTCACTATTCCCATGCATACAGATAATTGAAATTAATTCTTTTGTTTTATGACTAAACAATACACTGCCTGGTGGAGTAAGTATGGGGAATTGATTCTCACAGTAGGAACTATGTTGCAGATATGACATTAATTCCTAGTAGCATGGACATATTTTCAATACACCATGGTTTCAGACATGTGTCATACTCGATCAGAAGTACTGCAGTTTTCTTATGTACTCCTAGTGACACATTGGAGTAGTACACTTTAATGTTTTTGAGCTGCAGTATTTATAGCTCAAGCCTGATTTCCAGTTATTCTCAAAGTTTTTCCAGTTGTATTAGTCTCTGTCATGTCAAAGCATGGTGGTCTTCATTTCAGAATTTCCTCCTTGTGTTTCTTATCTCTTTACTGTTTGATCAAATGTTTAGTGTGTGTGTGTGTGTGTGTGTGTGTGTGTGTGTGTGTGTGTGTGTGTGTGTGTGTGTGTGTGTGTGTGTGTGTGTGTGTGTGTGTGTGTGTGTGTGCACGTGCATGTGTGTGTGTGTGTGTGTGTGTGTGTGTGTGTGTGTGCATGTGTGTGTGTGTGTGTGTGTGTGTGTGTGTGTGTGTGTGTGTGTGTGTGTGTGTGTGTGTGTATGCATATAACAACATAAGGACTCATTCATTCACACAAGTTCAGAGCATATGTCTTTTTCTGTCTTAGAGTGAAATGTGTAATAAAACAGTACTGCACAAAAGGTGCCTGCATAAGCAAATAACATCAAGATGTAGTTTGCATGTGTTATACTCATATCCGGTAAGGTTAAGTGACTCAAAAGCAGCTTACCAGAAAAACCTCATAAATCATAGTTAAGCTACCCACTTTTATTTCTGTCCATTCAAAGGGCAGAGATTATATGAGGAACAAAAAAAAGCAAAAAATAAGAATTTAACTTTGAATTCAGACAAATGATGATAGCATGGTAAGTTCTTATAGCTTTCTTACTTAAATATTATTAATAGCTAGAAACAGTGATGGTAAGCAGCAGTGTATGGAATACATGTACAGTGTTACTTTTATGTGACTAAAACATACCTCCCTTGTTTATTCGTTAGAATCTGCATCATATCAAAGATGGGTATCTGATGGATAACAACATATATTAATAATACCGAGCCATTTATAAATGTCCACATTTACAAAACTGCAATGCATTATGTGTAAATGAGTTTTAATTAATAATTATTGATTTTTTTTTTGCCGTATGACATATCTGTCATTTTTGTTCTCGCTTCATATAATTGATTGTGTGGGATGTTATGGGTATTTTTGTACCTTACTTCCTTATACTTAATGTTATCAGAATTTTAAAATTGCAAAAATGTTTTGAATAAAAAGCATGTTATTTATTTTGTAGACCTATACAGACATAGGCATACAAATATAAATACTCATTCCTTTACTCACCTGCCTTTTCAATAGATGTTAAAAATTGAGTGTATCATTAAGTAAAAGTTGCTGGTTAATCTCTTATTCTTATGAATCTACTATTTTGCATTCTATGTCGTAGTGTATTATGGTTAACTCCTGTATGGATATCTGTCTATCTACATACATACATACATACATACATACACAGCAATATCAAAAGTGTCTTATTTGAAGTTTTTCTGCTATTTTTCTTAGTCAGTAATGCTTAACAAACTATTATCAACTAAAACGTATACTTGTAAGTAAGAAAAGAACTTAAAATAAAACAGAGCATTTTATTTTAGCAAGTAAAGTGTAATTTACATGTTAAAGTAGAACATTTTAGTACAGATTATAATTGTATTTTCTTGTATTTATTGGCTACTGTGATAATGAGGTGATGAATTTCTTTTAAAGACAGTCACATTCAGAATCTAAAAGAGGATGATTTCAAAAGAAATCTATATTGTTTGCAGTCCCTGTGTGATCTAAGTGTTTAGTATTATTTTTTTTCAATTTGCTACATTAACATTACATGATGGTGGCTACCAAGTAAATGTGATTTAAATTTACTATTAATGCTTCCATTATTTATGGCATAATTTGTGATGACACGGCATTGCCCAAGACAGGCATAGTAACATGAGTTTTCTTTTGTCTTTTAATGTTTTCATCAGAAGAAATTTTTTTTGAGTTTTTCAGTAATTCCATCTACTTTTTCCTTATAGCCATCTCCTATGCAATATTTTGTAGAAGACAATATTGGGTTTAATGTTACTTTCATTCAGCATTAGAAGTGTAGTCAGAAATTAAAAGGTCTGTCTGGCTAAGATGCGATGCATGTCTTCTGTTATTAACATTATACACACTTAAATATGTTGCATTAAGTTCAATCAAAATGTTTACCTTTTTTATTATTTATTTTTTGCTATCAGGAATATGTGGGATAATAAGTTTCTTCCACTCCTCACTGTTCATTTGCGATAGTCAGTCTAACTGAATGGCAAAGCAGTGTGCAGTGTCATGAAAAAAAAAGCTAGTTAAGAAATATGAAAATCTAATTTTCTTTGCCATAACACTATTGATGCTGAATTAAAGGGAATAAAATGCTTTGTGTTGAGAAAACCTCACATTTTGGTTAAGCTGATAGATGAGAACTTGTCTCATGATCACAGAAAAAGAAAATAAGGAATTCCTTTTTCTGCTACTGCTGAAATTTCAGGGCACATTTTTTATTTTATTTATCTATGCATTATTTGTTTTACTGTGCTCCTATCAGTATAAATCCTGAACAATTTATCAACATAAATCATATATCCTGATTTTTAGTTTTAAAAGATATTATAGACACATGCAATATAGAAAACAAATATAAAATCTTAGCATATTGTTATAAAACATTGATGTACCTACTATATTACGTCAATAAGTACATTTAAACAAAGCAGCAATAATACAGTATATGTTCCTTTTGTTAAAGCATCCTGTGTATGTAATACAGATATGCAATACCTCTGTACTAGGCCTTTATAGCATACCTCTAGCACATCTTAAAAGCTTGTTGTTAATGGAACTGTATGATACATCAGCAGGTGAAGACCTGAATCACACTTTTTTAAGGTTTTACAGTGAGAAAACTGGCGATTAGCTTACTTGGCTTTGTATGTTCCAGCAATATCTCAAATATGGATCAGAAAACATAAATGTTGATTTTGTTTAATCTGCAATCATGTTATGTGTTGCATGATAATGTCACAAATTGAATTTTGCCCACACTCTTCATACACATAAGCACATTTAAAAACAGTGTTAATTGTTTATTTAGCAAGGGTTTCTTTTCTTAAAGAGATAAGACCTCTCTGTAACTTTGCAATCTGATTTGGATAGGTCTCCTGCTTCCCATAACTTTAATTTAACCTTATCATTCATTACACATGGAATGTAAAACAGCAGCATTCTTTTCAGATGAACTTGGCACATGTTGCTGTTCAGGCTTTAGTCAAAACTGACTCCTTGTTACCTCAAGGACTTAAGCACGTCAAGCTTGTCCATCAACCACTGCTCCTTAAAATCTTACAAATTCATATTTTCGCATCAGTAATTGAATCTATTAATCATAGTTTCTGCAGCCCATGTCTTCTTTTGCCTTTGATTATTTCAGGCTGTGCTTTCTCTAGTGAAACCTGTCTTTTTATTATGTGGCCAAAGTATTTGAGATTTATTTAATAAAACATTCCAGGGAGCAGTCTGGATTTATTTCCTTAATTATTGACTAATTTTATCTTCTTGCACTGCATGGAATTCTCAAAAGTTTAGTATAACACCACATCCGAAAAGCATTAGTTTTCTAGTGCACAGTACTACTTTCACAGGGAAAAAAAGGTTGCTTCATGCTCATCAAATGATTTATAAAAATCAGTGCATACCAAGATTATATATTCCCTGTTTTGAAGGACGTATGGGCCTCCATCAAATTGATTACATGTATAAATCTGCAATTGTGGGACTGCATACAAATCTGCTGACCTCACAAGACCCAAACAGTGAATGTATTGAAACATGAGGAGAAGAAATCTAAGATGACTTCCCTCCTTAGTCTAGCAGAAGGGGTTCCTATCCCGTGATCGAAAATTGTAAATGGTGAACGCGTATTGAGCGAATCCGATTGGTCGAAACGTCACTCACATAACATGGAAATTGCATAGGGAATATTTTCCCTTTACTTCAATGCAGTGCGATCTCAGAGTAGGAATATTTAAGTAGCGGGATGTGGGGGAGCAGTGCCCCACATGGGGGGTGCAGGGAGGCTTGCCCCCCTGCCTACAGTGTTTAGGTAAGTATAGTTTTTATTTTTATTTTTTAATTATATTTTCAAAATTTCAAACATCACTCAAATGGTGGCGATCATATGGTGTTCGATGTTTGAAACTTTTGAAAATATAATATAGACCCTAGCAGAAGCATATTTGTATCAAGCAGGAATGAAAATAAAACCAGGAGCAGATAAAAATCAGACAGCAAATGAATGTGCCAAAAAAGAAAAGAAAGAATATAAGATGAAGGATCAGATGAGAAGGCAAAAAATGTGGAAAATGCATAAATATAGTTGCAAGTATAGAAAAGTGCTGGAAGAACCTCATGTTCATCAGGATAGAATGCAGGAATGGTTAAGGAGAGGCGAATTCAAATCAAAAGAAGAAAGGTTAATATTGGTGACCCAAGATAATGGACTACGTACGTGCTGGTTTTCAAAGTCTATTGAACATGTGGGAGAAACAGACAAATGTAGGTTTTGTAAAACAGAATTGTAAAAAGTTGCACACCTTGTTGCTGGTTGTCATATACTAATGGCAGAAGAAATGTCCACTGAAAGGCATAATAATATGGCAAGTCTGTTGCACTGGGGATTGTGCAAACATTATAATACTGAAGTAGCTGAAAAACACTGGAAACATGAGCTACAAAGCATCATAGAAAGTGATGAAGTCTACATCACATGGGATCACCCATTACCAACAGTTCAAAAGATAGATGCGGGAAACCAGATATAGTAGTCCATGAAAAGGAAACAAAAGTAGAATTGATCATACAAATTGCTACACCCAGTGACTACAGTGTCTTGTGTATAAAAAAACACAAAGTCACAAAATATCAAGATTTGCATGCAGAAATGAGAGGAATGTGGAAGAAAGATACCCAGACATTTCCATTAGTAGTAGGAGCAATAGTTCTTGCTCAGAGTCTGCTTGTAATGCCACATCATCTGCATACAGCAACTTTGTTGATCTGTCCCCTCTGTCCTGTTTACTAATGTAGTCTGTCACAATTATGAACAGTAGTGGGCTCAGAGCTGATCCCTGGGGTACACCCACTCCTTCACTGTTTGTACTTGAGTCACTAGGTCCTTGTACATAGTCTGCACTAATTCGACCAATGTTTCTGGGACTTCATACAACCGCAGTACTACCTAAATCAGCTTCCTTGGGACCTTGTCATATACTTTTTCCAAGTCTAGGCATGCCCAGTTCAATTTTCTCCTCATCTCTAGCTTCTTCTCAACTATCTGCCTCACTGCAAACATCTGGTCAGCTGTGCTACATCCTGATCTAAATTCAAACTGTTCATCTCCCATTTTAAATTCTACTAGCCTGCATATCCATTTAGCACTTCACCCTCACAAACTCCCCTTGAGTACCCTGTTCCCCATTGGCCCTTTTTTCAATTATAAAAGAATTCCCAATACTATTCTAGCATGTCCATAGGTCAGTTGTCAATCTCCTCTCCGGTCCAGCTGGTGAATCTGGGAATCTTGAGGCAATGTTACAACTGCCTCATGTACACAGACAACCCTCTCCTCCTCCCAACAAATTCCAACACATGTGAGAGATGCAACCATATAGCCAAACTGGAGGCTAAGCTCTCTTAACTCAGTACTGGCATAACCAGTCAGGAGGAGAAGGAAACCACACTCACTACAATTCCAGTCTTACATAGACCTACCACGACAGCAAACCAAACACATAAACACACAAAAACATACTCGGAGGCTCTAAATAAAAGTCTGCCTAAGCAGCAGAGACCTCCAAAGCAGACACCCAAGCAACCGCTACCCCAAAACAAAACACGTGCAACACATAGCTCACAAAGCCAGTGTGACGAACAGTCACAGCCCTTAAGGCTAAACAACGCACCTGATACACTTGTAATAGGTGACTCTATCGTCAGGCAGACTGACGTCCTGCTCACCAGGCTGAACAAGGAGAAGGTCACGGTGAGCTGCCTGTTGGGTGCTAGGATCCGCCACATAACACAAGCACTCAGGTCATTACAAGGCAAGTACAATTATGACTCAGTCATTGTCCATGCTGGTGTGAATGACCTGAGACGTATCTCCCTGGACTACATGAAAAAAGACATAGAGGAGCTCTCTGAGCGTGTAGCCCAGGCCAGTATAACCCTGACCTTGAGTAGCATCTTACCCTCACTAAGAATGATGCAACAATATGAGGGCAAGATGATCAATTTCAACAATTGGCTTAAGTATTGGTGTCATTCAAAGGGGATCCAATGCCTGTCAGCCTGGGATGACATGCTCGACAAGCCACGATGCTTCACTAGGGACGGTTTGCACCTGTCACCCCTGGGCTCTCGGATACTGGCAAAGGCTCTTGCTACCCCCATAGTGCCTTTTTTTAGGCAAGGCTCAAAAGACAAACCCACCTCCATAGGTATCACAAGGGTTAAGAAACTAAGAGTAATGCTACACAATGCCAGAAGTCTAAACGTTAAGATGCACGCACTCGAAACTCTACTTAGCATGGAGAACATTGATATCTGTGCAGTAACAGAAACCTGGTTCAAGGCTCCCGAGAGCACCCCAGCACTACCAGTTATACCTCATACCATGCTTTTCAGCCCCAAAACTTGGACCGAACCACAAAAGGAGGGGGAGTATCAATATTTGTCAAAGATACCCACACCTCCAGGTTGATGGCACAGCACGAAGCATCAGAAACTATCCATGCGCAAGTAACAGTGGGTAAAACTGCCTGACAGTTTATAGCCTGCTACAGACCACCCTTCCAAACCCAGGAACCCCACTCGGCCTTCCTGAGAACACTGGAAAATATAAAGGTCTCTCCAAACACCATTATATTGGGCGACTTCAACTACCCAAACATAAATTGGGAGCATTACTCTAGCTCCAACACCCTAGCCCAAAGGTTCCTAGAATTTATAAACTCAAATGCTACGGAACAACTTGTTACCACTCCCACAAGAGGGGAAAACATACTGGACCTGATCATCACCAACATGGCGACTCTATGCTCCAGACCAGAAGTGTATCCCTCACTGGTAAGATCAGACCATAAACTAATATCAATGGATATTCACATCCCGACCCCACCCCCTGCCCAGAAAACCACAGTGAAAAACTTCTCTAAAGCAAATTTCACACTCCTCAAAACCAAGGTGGAATCCTTCAAAGCCCCCGGGCCTGTGGAACATACGGCCCAGACCGCAGAATTCTTTATAAATGCATTCTATGAACACCTTCAGGAATGCATGGATCATGCAATCCCAAATAAAACCAAGACCCAATCCTCCAAAGGCAGACGTTCTGTATGGTGGACCCCAGCCATAAACAAACTTTACAACAGAAGGAGGAAGCTACTACATGATAGAGCAAAATCCCAAAAAGGGAAGGCATCTCTGATCAGTATTAGCAAAAAACTATGGGCACTCATAAAATCGTCTAAGGCCAGCTTCGAGAGAAAAATTACACAGGACACTAAGGATAATCACAAGGCTTTCTTTAGTTATATTAGGAACCTGGGTGGAAATTCCCAGATATGCTCAGAATTAGTCCAAAATGACAAAAAATGCACTGAACCCACAGACATTGCCAACATCCTAGCTGACAGGTTCAGTGCAAACTCCCCCCCCCCACCAAAAGGGCAAATATCTATCCCAGAAGAGTGCTGCCCCCCTGACATCTCAGATGCTCAGCTAAGTGCCACCCTCTCCAAAGCAAAAAACACAGCATTAATGGGACCAGACGGTGTCCCGGGCTGGGTCCTACATGAACTCCAAGAAGAGCTAAACCCAAACATAAAACTACTGTTCACTCTCACCCTTACTACAGGATATGTACCCAAAGAGTGGCGTACAGCAACAGTGGTCCCTCTCCACAAAGGTGGTGCCTCAACGGATCCTGGAAACTATCACCCCATAAGCCCCATAAGCCTGACTAGCTTGGTCTGCAAAGCTATGGAAAGGATCATCATGGACCTCATAAATAAAGATATTGGGGACCTACAGACACTGGATCCTACCCAGTTTGGCTTTGTTAAGGGCAGATCCTGCCTCTTAAACCTGGTCGATTTTTTTGAAACAGTCACCAAGGCCATTGACAAGGGGAAGGTGGTCCACACAGCCTACCTGGACCTCGCAAAAACATTTGATACAATACCGCACTCACCAGCTTAAATATAAACCCCTATGTCACTAGATGGGTTGCAAACTGGCTCAAGGACAGAACCCACATGGTTAGAATTGCTGGAGCCATGTCAGTCTCCAAACTAGTTACAAGTGGCGTCCCACAAGGCTCAGTCCTGGGACCTCTCTTGTTCGGTATATATTTCTTGGAGGTACAGGCCAACACAGAAGGACTGTGGCTGACCAAGTTTGCAGATGACAGCAAACTGGGCGCTATAATTGACTCTCCAGCTGATACAAGCATCCTCCAAAAGGGCCTCATAGAAACAGACAACTGGTGCCAGAGCCATGACCTCAAGCTAAACACCAAAAAGTGTATAGTCATCCCCTTTGGCAAAAACAAAGTGCCCACAAATTATGACATAGGTGGTAATCCATTAAGTACAGAAGAAGTAATTAGGGACCTGGGGACCCAAGTTGATAGCAATCTCTCATTTGACAACCACGTGGCCAACGTGGTTAGAAAAACATTTTATATAGCCCACCTAATCATGAAGGGATTCACATCTAAATCAGG
This sequence comes from Protopterus annectens, assembly GCF_019279795.1. Classification (NCBI taxonomy): domain Eukaryota; kingdom Metazoa; phylum Chordata; order Ceratodontiformes; family Protopteridae; genus Protopterus; species Protopterus annectens. The sequence goes on from NC_056741.1 coordinate 990,823,135, forward strand.
GGAGGTCAACATGCCTCTTTACTCATCCCTCATCAGGCCCATAATTGAGTACAATGCCCCTTTTGGGATGTACCTTACCAGACACCTGCAGCAACTGGAAAGACCCCAAAAGTACCTCACCAAGAGGATCAAAGGGCTCAAGCAGATGCCATATGCTGCCTGGTTAAAGAAACTCCAGCTCTACTCAGTGGCATACCGCCTGCTCAGAGGCGATCTGTGCCTGACTTATAAAGCCATGTCCAACCCGGAATTAATGGACATGCTGCACCTCAGAAAATCCAAATCCCATTGAGCTACTCACTCAAGAGGCTTGAACTTCAGCACTGAAATAAATAGGACATGCTGGAGGGACCGATTCATAACCCAGAGGCTCTCTTCACTCTGGAATAAAATCCCAGTCCAGGTTAGGCAGAGTCCCTCATTGACTCTCTTCAAGAGGAATCTTGATGAGTGGAAGGGAGATCATAGGTTTACTAGGGGTATCACTTCTGTGTCACTGTTAGACAGAGGCACAGTATACTAAGCTCGAAAAAGGGCATAGCAAAATTAATTTAAAATGTGTGGTGAAAGCCAAACACACTCTGGGCAGGCTTATAAATGCCCTAGGGCAGATAGCCTAGTATGAACCTATGAACCTAATCAATCACAGGATCTTCATATGGTCCATAGAATCAAACACCTTAAGAGTAGTCAATACAGCAGAAGTAAATACTTTTTAGGAATTCTCCTGCTTTCTCTATTATCCACTGGATATTGGCTCTCAGTGTCTGCTGCCTCTTTCCTTTCTAAAAACTAGACCGTACATCTGATAGTTCTTGGTCAAGGGAATGGGTTAGCATAATGATAAAGGTCTTCATCTCATAGGTGCAAAGTACAGGGTTTGTTTTTGATAAAAAGATAATGGCTAGGCTTAAAATGGCCCTTCAGATTGGTTAGCCTAGTATTCACCTATGAACCATATATTCCTGAAGTCAAGCTTGCAGGAATTAAATTAGACAAAGGACATTGAGATAATGAAGCTAAATAATATAGCAGTCATAGGAAATGGACAAGGTCATTGAGTGATGCCTCAGATAATGGTATCAGTACAACCAGGGTTGAACTGGATTTGGAAGAGGCAGGAGGAAGGGTATAATAGAGGTACAATGAATGTTTATCAGATTGTTTTTCTCTTCTTTTTTTATGTACAATATGATTGCAGTTGTTAAAAATGAAGGACTGCTGAGGCAACAGGGTAAGTCTGGTGTAAATTTGATGACTGTAGTAGATAAGAAAATATGTGAAAATATGAAATATGAAATAGAAGAGAGATGAATAAAATCCAATATTGCATCAATGTGTTTTATGGGCAGTCAATGAGTGGATTACTTCTTAAGGACATGACTAATAATTATTGTTTAAAATAAAGTTGCTAAGGTTAGTAGCAGTTAATAGGTGTTTCAAATGGTGTGTAAATAAGAAGTTCTAGGTGTAAGAGTCAATAATGCATGTGCCCTATTGCCTTATATCATGAAAAGGTGTCCAAAGTACTTGTGCGTGCGACTGTGGGGAGGCATGTATATATCTAATCAGAATGGGGATTGTGCTGTTAATTTTTTGTACTTCTACTTCCGTTTTTTCTTAATGATGGCACAGAAATGTACCTTTCCAGCTAGAAGTGAATAATGAGATAGCCCTGAATACTAATTTCAGACAAGATGGAGGGCAAACAGGATCTGATACAGTCTTGATGTGTGCATGTGAGCAGAAAGATTAATCCATGATACATTATAGGTTAGATGTGACCTGACCAAGACCCAGTATAACAGAAGCATTTTGTCTCTGCATGTGCAGTATGTTCATCTGAGGATATACCATGCCCTTCTGTTGTCTGCTGCAACTTCTTGGAGGACTAGTCTAGTGATAATCAGTACTCCCATATCACATTCCTTCGCTTTTGCCATCAGTTCCACTCTCCCATGTTAGAAAAGTAAATTAGAAGAAGCAGGAATGCGTGGAATGCTGTAAGGTCCCAAAAGGAAAAATCATGGCTCAGCAAAGAAGTTGTAGTGGGGTACACTGACATTGAATGGATTGAGATGTGTTGTATAATATCAATACAAGTAAAATTATATAAAGATTAAAAGGTGGTAGCCTTGAAGTCTTTTTTTTCACTCTGTCTTTCTTTTATTTCCATGTTTTGTTCTTTGATCTACTTTTTACTGCAGCATCAAAAAAAGATCAAGCAAAAGCATTCTATCATAGGACTGCAACCTACTAATGAAACATAAAGTCATGAGTGACACTATAAATGTGGTGAAATGGATCACCTTCAGAAGCTCGAAGTTTTAAAACTTCCAACTTCAAACAGCCAGGACCAGAAGATTAAAGTTTTGAAATATCAGATGTTTTGAATGGAGATTGCTTTACAGTGCAGAGTGGGATATTTAATGTTTTGCTCACTATAGTGTTATCTTGGAGTTGGTATAGTTATTTAGCAGGGGGTGTAGGGGGTGCAGGTGGGCTTGACCCCCTGAAAAAAAAAATGTTTTTATTTTTATTTTTTCGTTTTCAAAGTTTCAAAACTTTAATCTTCTGGTCTCAGCCATTTGAAGTCCGAAGATTTGAAACTTTGAGCTTTAGAACTAGATCCGGTGAAATATATAATTTCTAAAAATGTTTAAGTGAGTTACGCTCTTATGGTGTATGGATCTACTGCTAAAGCTCAAAGTTTCAAAACTTTAAACTTCAAATAGCAAAGACCATAATCAAAGTTTTGAAACTTTGAAAACAACATAAAAAAATAAAAACAAACAAAAGAAAAAAAATTCTAAATTTTTGCAGGGAGGCAAGCCCCCCACATCCCCTGCTAATTAATTATAACAACTGTGAGATCACCCTACAGTGAGGAAAATGGTAAATATCCCATTTCATGCTGTATGGCGATCTCCATTCAAAACATTTGAAGTTTCATAACTTCAGTATTATGGTCTTGGCCATCTGAAAATTGAATGTTTTGAAACTTCGATGTTCTGAAGGGGATCCATATATATATATATATATATATATATATATATATATATATATATATATATATTCTACAAAGTCTTATGCCTACTAAGGCAACACAAGGCTATAGAGATTTGGGGACCCTGATAATTATGATGGTAACAGAGTCGAGACCACTCCAAGAGTTAAGCCACATTTGCCTTGATCTTTAGATTCTGCTAATGGGACTCTATTGGCTTAGTACGACATAAGTCAGAAATCAATAGAGGAGCTGGTGATCGAAAGGGAGCTGTACAGAAGACACTCTAAAGTTTGACTCAGATTTTTGGAATTAACTATGTAAAGATTAATGGAGAACAAATATTTGATGAATTCAAAAAACTGTTATTGAAATCTGCGTATGGTACCTCTTATTCATAATACTGTTGATTGTATACATGGAAATTTATGAATAGGAGTTTCTATACTCCACATAAAATAAATCTTATACTAAAAAACAGTGAAAGTAAAAGTTGGAAATGTGATGAACTACTAGAGGCCAACTGGGTTCACATGTTCATTGAATGTAGAAAAGTTGTTCAGTACTGGAAACACTTCAGATATTTTGCAAAGGCTTTATGGTCTGATAACTGTCATATTTCTAACTCACTAATCCTAGTCAATGTTCCTATACCTAATGTAATACCTAAATCTCAGATTGAGTTACTCTGGTCAGTTCTTGCAATTGCCAGAAATGTTATTACTTTGAACTGGAAAAGTAAACAAGATTTGATGTTTAAAGATTTTATTAATTAGCAAAAGCTGTTTGTAAAAAAGAGCTGCAAACCATTTGTTATAGAACTCATATAACATTACTCATAAAAAAATAGCATGGCAAAAATTGGAAAACCTTTTGAGCAAATACTGGTAACTTTATATAGATAAAATTATTGTTTATCATGGATGAAAGTAAATATTGTAAACAGTTTGCTATTGTTTTGTTGTATTTGTTATATGTGCATTTGTGTATGTTTATAATGAAAAGAAAACAAAAATGTTTTTGGAAAAAAAAAAGGAGTTGTTCACTTAAGTAGTATGTGGACTGGAGATGCTTTGTATTTTTGGATACTAAAGTGTCCTTAGTCCTAGTTCCAATGGAGAAGCAATGGGATATAGTAGGATGGACGATATAGAGTGGTTACATGAAAAATGTGGATGCCTTAGCTTTTAGCCTTATTAAAATTGAGTAAGATTTGGCAAGGCTGAAGACAGAAATACAGCCTGCATTGTTGCTGAAAGTAAAGTTTAAAAAAGGGAAACTTTTCAGAATTGTGCTGAAACGCTTTCAAAGGGTAGAAGAGTCAAACAACCCCAGAAGGTGATGTGATAAGTATATTTTTTAATTCAAAGACAGAGTTGAGAGACAGAATATTAGGAGTATGTTATTGTAGGGAGATGGATGATTATGAGGATAAAGAAATATGATACTGTGCTGGTTGGGGAACTAGTCCACTCATAATAAACTGAACTCAGTAAGACTCATCATGCTGAGATGCATTTCATTTGCCCCACTGTGGAGTGAACTTGAAGGTAATGTAAAATAACTTAAAGGTATTTATGGTATAATGTAAAATAACTTAAAGGGATTTATGGTATAAAGGCTACTACTCTTAGCGGTTAACACTGATTTCTTCTGTTTGCATATTTTTCAGCTTCCATTTCAGTGACATGAGTAATGATGACTCACAACTCATGCAGAAGTCATACTGGTAGGTTCAGTATATCATCTGAATCAGAAGAATTGTGATCTTTTTATGTGAATTGAAGGAACACTACAAGATAGAAAGATATGATTTGTGATACCTTTAATACAGTTCTATGTCCACAAATGGAGATGATGTTTGGCCAAGTGGAACAGCATAGAGAGAGTTGAAAAGTTTAAGTGAAGATATAGATAGCAGGTTTTATGCATGTTTGGATGGAACCGAGTATGAAAGCGAGAGAGAGAGAGAGAGAGAGAGAGAGAGAAGAGTGCAACCTTTCAAATTATCAAGGTTGTTGGTAGAGTACAGGGATGTATGAAATGAGAAACTTATAAAAACAAAAGAGAGAAGTGTGGTAGACTGAAGAACTGTGAAAGCTAGTAAATGGAGGTAGACTATATGACATTAGACAGAGATGGATTGCTGACTTCATGGAATATAGAACTTGAGAGATGGAGTTTATGGCAGTGCTATAAAGTGGAAGTCAATTAAAATAACTTGAAGAGATGGATTATGGAAGATAAGGTATCTGAGAGAAGGAAAAGCAGGCAAGGAAGTTAAAAAGAAAGGTTAATAAGGTGATGACAAGTGGGGCAAACACTATAAATGAAAATTTGGGAAAGTGCAGATGATATGATCCAAAACCACAAATGGCTGAAAGAGTCTTGATGAAATCACAAGGGTTGAAGAGGAAAATCAAAATGACAGAAGTGACCCACATAGTTGTTGAGTTCAAGCAGAGGAAAGCAGCATGGTGGTAGGGAATAAACAGATCTTGGAAACTATTAACACAGATACTGAAGGACTAACAGTAAAAGAAAATGCCATTGGAGATACAATGATGTTCAAAAGGGTCAGATAACAGGGCAAAGCTGTAGATATTAAAGGTAGTTTGCAACCAAACAGTGTGCTGATAGAAACTAAAGACAACAAGAGGGAGGGTATACTCAGGCTTAGGCCTAAAGAGAATGATCCTAATTGCTTAACATGTGCCCATGGTAAGGTAATCGAAACCTTGCAGCTCGCTAGGAAATGGTTCAGGATATTACTAACACATCATTTAACATGGGCAATAAATGCTAAACAGTTCAAGCCAATACCTTGGATAAAGTGGTCAACATACTTAATATTTGTGTTGGTTATGTTAACTGTTTGCAGAGGGCTTGCATTCATAAAAGCATTTAGCAATTCAGTAAGATCATGAATTGTAATTTGTTTGCACATGTTTCTTTATTGCTATTAAGCTGCATGAGAAGAACCGAAAAATAAAAGACTGTGGTTGGAGGTGTGAGTAAGCAGCAGTAGGATTAATTCATATGATGTGGGAATGTGAACTGGTCCCTGAAATGTGGGGCAAGATAAGAGAATAGTGTTGTAAAATTTGATGGAAGGGAGTTACCTGGTAACCTAAAGCAGTGCATCTTGGTTTTAGGGATCCAGGTACTGTTAGCTAGAAAAGAAGTAATGAACAAATAGGTTCATAGGTAGGTACTAGGCTATTGGCCCAAGGGCCTAAGTAAGCCTAGCCAACAAGATTCCCTGTCTTACACCACCCAAGAAAGTTAATTTCCTGTGTCCATGTTGAGCAGAGCCACAGAAGTGATTCCCAGGGTGTATTTCCTATTTCCCATCCACTCATCAAGATTTTTCTTGAAGAGTGCTAATGAGGAACTTTGCTTGACATAGATGGGTAGCTTGTTCCAGAGTATAGGAAGTCTCTGGGACAGGAATCTATCCCTCCAGCATGTCCTGTTTATTGTGTTGACAAGGTTTAAGTCCCTAGAGCATGTATCTCGGAGGGATTGGGATTTCTTTAGGTGTAGCATGTCCAACAGCTCTGGGTTTAACATAGCTTTATATGTTAGGCAGAGATCTCCTCAGAGTAGGTGATATGCTACAGAGTAAAGCTGGAGTTTTTTGAGATGGTCGGTGTAAGGCATCTGTTTGAGGCCAGTAATCTTCTTTGTGAGGTACTTATGTGGCCTTTCCAGCTGCTGCAGATGTCCTGTGAGGTACATTCTAAAAGGGGTGTTGCACTTTATAATGGCTCTAATTAGTGCCGAGTAGAGTGGAACAATTAATTATTTTTTCCTGGATGAGAACCCTTTTGTGATGAGGCGTGCCACATAGAAGGATTTCCTGACTACTGTGGTGATGTGATTATCAAAGGAGAGACTTCTGTCCACTTGGGTCCTAAGGTCTCTATCACACATTCAGCATTAAGTAGACTGCCGTTTATGTGGTAGTTCATGGGTACAGAGGTTTTACCAAAGGGGATGACAATGCACTTTTTGGCATTGAGCTTGAGGCCATGCCTCTGACACCAGGCGTCTGTCTTAGTGAGGCCCTTCTGTAGGATGTCCACATCATTTGGGGACTTGACTATGGCTCTCAGTTTGCAGTCATCTGCAGACTTTGTTAGCCAGAGGCTTTCTGTGTTAGCCTGTACTTCAGAGAAGTAGATACCAAATAGGAGACGTATCATTACTGAACCCTATGGTACTCCACTTGTCACTGGTTTGAAGTCAGATTTGGAGTCTGCAACTTTTACAGTGTGGGCTCTGTCAGTGAGTCATTTGGCAACCAATCTTGTGACATGGGGATTTATACCTAGTTTAGTGAGTTTAGCTATAATTCCAGAATGGTGGATGGTGTCAAAAACCTTTGTGAGGTCAAGATAGGCTGTGTGAACCACCTTACCCTTGTCTACAGCTTTGTTGACTGCCTCAAAGAAGTCGATCAGGTTCAGAAGACATGATCTTCCTTTCACAAAGCCAAACTGGGTGGGGTCCAGAGTTTGGAGGTTACCAATGTCTTTGTTTATGAGTTTTATGATGATACATTCCATGGCCTTGCAGACCAGGCTCGGCAGGCTAATAGGGTGATAGTTCCCAGGATCAGTGGTGGCTCTCCCTTTGTGGAGTGGGATAACTGTTGTTGTGCACCATTGAGAGGGCACAAAGCCTGACATGAGACTATGACTGAACATGGTGCTTAGGTGGGGAGCCAGTTCGTTCTGAAGTTCATGTAAAACACAGCCTGGGATGTTGTCCGGTCCCACGAATACTGTGTTTTTGGTTTTAGAGAGTGCAGCTTTTACCTTCATAGATGTGATTACAGGGACTCTGCATTCTTCCTGTATAGATATGGGCCCTTTAGTGGGTGAGAGGAGGGTAAAGTTAGCACTGAACCTATCTGCCAGGATGTTGGCAATATCAGTTGGTTGTGTAATTTTCGTGCCATTGTGCTATAACTCAGAGCAGATCTGGGTGTTGCCATTGAGATTCTTGACATAGCTATAGAATGCTTTGTGGTTGCCCTTAGAATCAGTGATGATTTTATTTTTATAGCTAGCTTTGGACAATCTTATAAGGGATCTCAGCTTCTTATTGAGGATGACCGGGAAGCTCCTCCACTTATGGGATTTTACTCTCTTTTGCAACAGTTTCTTCCTTCTGTTGTAGAGTTTGTTTATGGCAGGAGACCACCAGAATGGCTTCCTTTTTTTGGAGGATAGTGTCTTGGTTCTGTTTGGGATAGCATGATCCATGCACTCGTGTAAGTGCTTATAGAGAGCATTTGCATAGGATTCAATAGTCATAACTGTATTGTCCATCTGCATGGGTGTCATGAAGTTCTCCACTTCTGTCTTAAGAAGCATGAAGTTGGCTTTGGAGAATTTTTTTACTGTGGTTTCCTTAATGGTGGGTAGGGGAAGGATGTGGATATTAAGGGTGATTAACTTATGGTTGGATCTGACCAACGAGGAGTTGACTTCAGGAGTGGTACACTGGTCACTCATGTTGGTAATGACTAGGTTTAGGATATTGTTGCCCCTGGTGGGGGTGAGGATAAGTTGATCCAGGGCATTGGAATTTATGAATTTCAGAAAGTGTTGAGTGAAGGAGTTGGTGCATGAGTAGTTTTCCCAGTTATTGGTGGGGTAGTTGAAATCGCTCATTATTAGGGTGTTTGGTTGAACCCTAATATTTTCCAGTATATCAAGAAAAGAGGAGTGGAAATCCTGGGGCATGGTGGGGGATCTGTAGCAAGCTACAGTTTGGATTGCAGTTTAGCCCAGAGTTAGTTGCACTTGGATAACCTTGGATGCATTATGCTGCGCAACTAGCCTGGAGGTGTGGATATCCTTAATGAATATGGACACACCTCCACCTTTGGTGTTCTGGTCCAGGTTAGATGGCTGAAAAGTGTGGGATGAGTTATAGCCTGGTAATGCAGAGCCTTGAACCAGGTCTCAGTCACTGCACAGATATCAATGTTCTCAATTTAAGGAGTGCCTCGAGTGAGTGCATTTTTAGATTTAGACTTCTAGCATTGAGTAGCATTACCCTTAGTTTTTGCTTGCTTTTTCCTGTTACGGTGGTGAATTTGTCATTTGAACCTTGCCTAAAAAGGCACTATAGTGGCAGCAAGACCCTTAGCTAGTATCTGGAATCCCAGGGGCGACAGGTGCAGGCCATCTCTGGCAAAGCATAGTGATCTGTCAACCATGTAGTCCCAGGCAGACAGATACTGGATCCCCTTAGAATGACACTAGAAGCTTAGCCAATTGTTGAAGTCAATCATTTTGTCTTTATACTGCAGTATCATTCTGGGTGATGGCAGGATGCTACTCAGGGCTAGGGTCATACCTGCCTGGGCTACAAGATCGGAGACATCTTCCATGTCTCTTTTCATGTAGTCCAGGGAGGTACATCTCAGGTCTGATTAATTAAACAGGCGTATGGCTGGAGAAAGGAAAAGACCATCACTAGCCTCCAACCAACTTAATAGTGTCCAAATGTAACCAGTCTGGCTGTCAGTACAGATTTTCAACAGAAGAAGGGAAGGAGTCAAGATAAAACAATGGGAGAATTGAAATATTAGTAGAATCCTTCTAAAACAGACACACAGTAGGAGATGTATACTGTTATGATAAGGACTGATCTTGGTGTTAAAGGAATAGTGACTAGGAAATACAAATGTATGTCTTTCTGCTGGAAGATTTATGGTAAGGCCTCTGTATGATTTGGGAGTGGATCTTTTAGCTGAGACCTTACACACTGCAACCACTGAAATTACTGCACAACTTCAAAATGCAGCTTTCTACAAAACCACGGTTAACATGGATGCACACTCAGGCTGGCCTTGTATGCTGAGGAATATGTTGCTGCTTCTCTGCTGTCCTAATCTGAAAATCTTCATGGCAATGAAGTAAATAAATAAGGTATCATGAAATTAAATAAATTAATTAAACATTGGGAGGAACAATGTATATGGCTGCTGCTTCCAAATTTGACTTTTGCCTTTTCAGAGTGTTTGATCTCATGTAATGGTTGTTGTACCACAGCCATAACTAAGTCATTTGGTGCTCTGGGCCAGTGTGGCACCTTCCTCAACCTGAGGTTGAGGGGATAACAATGTTTTCCAAACATGAACAAAAATAAAGGTCCTTCTGAACTTATACTAGCACTTTGCATGATTACAAACACACTAACATTGCAAACAAAACGTTCCATTTTTGCAGCATGACATCAGCCACAACTCCTGCACTCATGTGTCATCAGCTACTCTTCTGACATGTCATCTACGCTCGGCAGACTCTGCCTGCACACCAGACCAGCTATAGGACTGAACTGTACAACAGACGCTCCTACACACCACACCAGCTGCAGGATTGGACTGTACAACAGATACCCTTACATACCACACAAGCTAAAGGACCGGACTGTACAACAGATACCCCTACACACCACACCAGCTACAGGAATAAACTGTACAACAACTCCTACACACCACACCAGGTAAAGGACTAGACTATACAACAGGTACCCCTACACACCACAACAGCTACAAGACTGGACTGTACAACAGATACCCCTACACAACACACCAGCTACAGTACTGGACTGTAAATCAGATAACCCTACACACACCACACCAGCTACAGGACTGGATGAATGTACAACAAACAGTATTTATCAGTACTATGGTGGAGACACAGAATGCTAAGTGGGGGTACTTGTACTTAAGAAAATTTGTTTTTTTTACTTCAAGATCTATCGGTTCTTTTTTTTTTTCTACCTTTATGTTAGACTTTTATTTTTTATTTACCCTTTGTTGATCAAGTTAATTCCACTAGTCTAGTAGCCTCTTATCAGTGGAGGTCAGAGGTGATTTTTATATTGTTAGGTGAAATATGTCCAGGGCATTGGGGAACATCCATTACTATTGTTTTATGTTTAATATATTTATTGACTATACGGTATGAAAGGCTAAATGAAATGAAATTGAATGGAAAATTGATATGTTTGAAAATTTTGAAGAAGATATGTGTAAGGATAAAATAAGAATGTATTAAATTACAGAAGGACAGTAAGTGAAAAGGTATAAAGAACATATATATATCTGTAAATAATGTATAATATGATGATTAATAAAGAACCTTAACTCTCTTCAGTATGTACAATGGGATATTCTACATCCACCTAAAATACTAACGACTCAAGCAAATGGGGACTTGAGTTTAACATGTCTTCAGAAAGGCAGCACAGCCCTTGTACTACATTGCAGTATCAGTGGTCAGCCTTCCTGACATGGGAATTGAACAAACAACCTTCCACAAAAGAGGCAAGTGTGCTACTGTTGCACCACTGATACTGCACATAGCTCATCATTCAATATCAGTGCATCTATTACTCTAACTTGAATCCATATAAGTTTTAGTTATAACTCTTTCTCTCTTCCTTACATATATTAGAAGCTCTGAAATGTTTCTACATTTGCTCGGTATTGCAAAGATCTTTATGCTCATAAGGCTAATTTACTCAGAGCTGCTCATCATTTGGTGATAATGCCAGAGATTTGTGAGATTTTACTTGCATCAGAAGCCAATCTTAGCAAAAAAATGAAATTAGGCTTTGCTTATTTTTGTTACATTATGAAAGATGTCTGTGCTATTTATAGTTTTCCTGCACTTGTTTAGAATTTTAATTTGCATTTCTTTAACTGCTGTAAGAACTGCTGTTTTGCATTTAAATACATTGCATCTAGTGTTTTCCAGTGCTTTTAGGCATTTGTTTGTGGTTCTTAAACACTTGGGCTCCAAAGCACTCATTTTATATTAGGAGTGTCAAAGTCTGTACTCTTGTGGCAGGAGACTGCTGATTTCATCTATCTGAACTGGGAGTTACTGATAAAAAGCTTATTTTGTGCTTACCTGTTGGTCTTGGGAATAGATATTATTAAACCCTGCTTTTTTACTTGTATGTAAGCCTAGCATTTGTGTGAGTCTTAGCTCATTTATTCTGAGCCGCTCATCATTTGGGTAAAACGTCAGAGACTTTGAGAGATTTTGCTTACATATGAAGCCATTCTTGGCAAGAAAAGATGAAATTTTGGTACAACAATTAAAATCGGGGGCTGATAAACATCCGAGGTTAAATTACATGATTAATATCAAATGTTTTCGGAAATGTAGAAAACCATATATATCAAAATAATAACAATAATAAGGTGACAGGAAGTTTGGTTAAGGTTTTATGTGTAGAAAGGAATTTTTTCTATTCTTCTTTATAATGATTATTATATTAATTGTTCAAACATTTTTATTGGTCAGTCTGAATATATATTGATTGTTACCTTTGTGGAAGTTTTTCTGATGAAGTTAATTTGGCAAAAGTGTGAAATAAAGTTTTGGTGCACTCAAGAAGTTTTTTTTTTCCTTGCTGGTACCTGCTGAGTGTTTTTTTTTAGTTGAATTTGTCTGTTTTTAAGCCACTGTCAAGTCCTGTGATTTTTTGGTATAAAGAACCATAGATTTCTATTTCTTCTACGACAACAACTGTACTTTTTTAGCTGAATTTGGACTGTCACCCCCATAGAGAGAGGGGTGACAACAATATAAGTGCGTTGTTGAGCCAATTGGACCAAATTAAGTGTGTCCAGTGGACATGTGTGAAATGTAAAGCTATGTATGCGGCAATATTTTTTTTTGGGACAGGTGCATATTTTTTTTTTTTGTTTTGTTTAAGGTGAGAGTGGAATGTTGGGGAAGGGACATAGGTATGTGTAGGGAAGGTAAGTTGCGAAGGTGAGGGAGCTTTTGCAGACAGACAAAACAGACATGACAATAGACAGAGTTGGTGTGTGACATAAAAGGGAGGGTGAACACCTTGATTGGAGAGGGTGTTGTGGAATCCCAGTCCCATGGATGTTAGACATGGTAGCAATGTGACAAGTCCTTACCCATGGAACTGTCAGCACTGCACCTTCACTGCTCCTGTGGAGGCAGTGGTTGATGCTGGCAACTGGGGTCAAACTGCCCCACCAGAATGGACAGCATGTTCTCTATCCGACATAGGCGTGCACCAACAGTTTGGCACAGCAGCCTACGCACCATGCCTGGCAGTTCATTGTTGGTGACATAAGCACCCCCTCCACCTCCACTCCCAGAGGGGGGAACCAGCCTCATGCTGTGAGGTGGAACTACCTGATGGACCAGATAGTGCAGGACCAGCAGAGGGGGCACCCCCAGGCTGTGACTCAGATGTGCTGGGCCCCAGTGTTTTGGCCAGGGCAGCCAAGATAGGTGGATCCCTGGGAATTAGCCTACCTTGTCAAGCTGTAGCAAATAAAATATAAACATAAGGAAAAATAAACATAACCAAAACAAATGTAATTAATAACATAAGGGAAACATTAATGGAAAAAAAATTAAATTAATATAATGAGAACAAAACAATAAACAATGTAAATTAATTGTTTTAACAGTAAAGCAATATTAAATTATATATAAGACCAACATAAAAGGTAATTACAAATAATATAATAATCAAATTACAGTAATAAATATAATTAATAAAAAAAAGAAGAGAAGGGGTAAGGTGAGAGAGAAAAGAAGATTTCTTAACTTCACAGATAATATAACTACAAAAATTACAACTACATACTTCTAAATATGTTAGGTTTCACTTATGAGAACACTGACTGCTTATATTTTTTATATATGATGTTGCAAGTACATAGCTCTCAACCTGTTAGTATTGGACATTATGGGCCAAGCCATACATAATGGTGATACAAAGGTATATTGACAGGGAATATTTTTACATAGTGTGGTTATACATTAATAGCAAGGTGTTCTGATAACAGATTTGGCATTAAATCAGATTTCAAGGTCATATATCTGCAAATGAAAGGACCAGACATATGGGGCAGTAGTCATTACATTCTACAAAAAATCTAACAGTTGAGAGGTATGTTCATGTACACTGATTACACTACACAGCTGGATATTTCTTAGGTGGCTGACATGGGATGTGAACCCACAAGTAGTGACTACAGGAATACTGAACATTTTGTTTGAACAAATTATTAAAGCACCATCTCCTTTTACAATTTATTAATTATTGTTGCTTCAAATGTGGCATGTACGTACATGGATAGTTGTCTAGGACTTCTGTTAACTTACTCATTTACCCTATTCATTTATTGATTGAAACCTACAGCATTTATAAGACAACATGAGCATAATGAAACCTTGATCATTAATCTGGGTATTGCTCAGAATTTATTTGGTTACCTATTACAAAATCGAAGGTACGGAACTTCGAATACCATATGGTCAGCAACATATGATCAAAGTTCTGTAACTTCAAAATTAAAAAAAAAAAGAAAACGTACCCTGATGTACCCCCACACCCCCCGCTACTTAAATAAACCAACTCTGAGATCACACTTTAAAGAACTACCTGTGCGGAAAAGGAAGATTTCCCTTTCCTACACTGTAACGCAATCTCTGAGTTGGTAAATTTAAGTAGTTTGGGTGTGGGGGGTGCAGGGGGGCTTACCCTCCCCTGCCTACACCCTTTACTTTTTTTTTAATGTTTATTTTAAACATTTCGAATTTCCAATTGTTCGATCATTAAAGGTCGACCTTTAGTGATTTGAACAACTGGAAATCCAATGTTCCAATAGGAATTTATTTATGTCATATGTTGACACATTATGAAACACTACATTTCTCAGTTGGCTGTTGTTGGATTAAAAACCATATGCAGTGACTACAGGAATACTGCACATTTTATTTGAAAAACTTAATTATCAAGGCGCCATCTCCTTTTACATTTTACTGATTATTGTTGCTTCAGATATGGCATGTACACACATGGATAGCTGTCTAGGACTTCTGTTAACTTGCCCATTTACCCTATTCATTTATTGGGTGCAATGTACAGGATATTTCAGACAATGAATAAACCACAACAGTGACTCTTAATCTGAGTAGAACACAACATTAACAGATGGTTGGAAGCTATGCTACACAGTACTGTATGCTTACTTGCTCTAACGTTATCAGTTCAGATATGCACTGACATATTAATAAAAATGTATGATGTCTCCAGTAATTCATACACGACTGTTAAGACTGCAGCATCTGTATATACTTCATTGTATTATTAAGTTATGCATTAATTTATTAATGTATTGATTTTATTACATACCACACACTTGGCTCATCCTGCCCAAACACCTTTTCATGGAACTGTACTTTGCGAGTCCTCTCTTCTGCAGCTGTGGTAAAAGAAGAAAACCATTATGACATACCAGTTTTGCTCAGATTTAGATTCTATATTAATAAATTACTGGAAAACATACTTACATTTCTGTGGAGTGTACCCATCCCTAGTCTCATGGATTCAGGTGCCCAAGGTTCCCTTTTACCTGTGGTACAGGTTGTCGTAGTGGTGATGACACTGCTCACCAGTGTGGGGTATACCAGTTACACTAGTTAGGTCCCTGGCCAAACTATCCCAGGCCTCAGACTTACACTGTGAGCCCTGGTAGTCACCATGCAACAGCCGGGGGTTCATGGTGTTATACCGAGTCCATTGAAAGCTCTGGACTCCTGAATACCCCACCTTTGTGCCCTAAAATGCACTGTCTCTCCAATACCTGCAGCTTTTCAATTTAATATTACTGCCTATGGTCTTAGCAAGTAATTATGTCTTTGATTTTGAAATCTGCAACATAAATAAAGTAGGGCTTTGGGAAAATTAAAAAAAGCTAACAGTAAAAACAAATGGCTGATATAATTGATGACTAAACATGCAACCACATTTTATTAAGAAAAACAAAGTTACACTGGTCTGGTATTTCTGGAATTTAAAACACTAAGAAAGTACATCATTTACTGGCACTGTATTATTATTTATACAGATTAGAGAAGTATTCATGGAATTATATAAGTTCCTAAGATCTTGCTGAGGTTGATAATGAAAGGGAAATGAAACATTGATAGTGTTAGGGTTAGAACCGAGAAGACTTCAGAACTTTGATTTATAGATTCATTGGTTGTTACTAGGCTAACAACCCAGAGGACCTTTCTAAGCCCAATTTTTGCAAAAGAATAATGATGTCCTGCATCCAAATAGGACATTGAGGACCACGCATCTATAAGCTACTTTTTTCCATAAGGGAGATGGGTGTCAGGCCCAGTGTAAATTTCTAGTCCCCCATCCACTAGTCTAGGTTGCACTTAAATTGGGTAATAAATTAACTCAGCTTCACATGGATGATAAGCTTGTTTCATAGGGGGTAGTCTCTTGGGCACATATCTTTTTCTCCCGCATGTTCTGTTTAAGTCAAAGACAAAATTCAGATTCCTAGACCTTGTATTTCTGGTACTGTTTGAATTACAAATATTCAGGAGACTGTTTGAATTACAAATATTCAAGAGGTTCATAAGTCTGTGGTTTGTAGATGCCTTGTAAGCCAGTCATTGATCACCCCTTACTAGTCTATAGGAGACTGAGTAGATGAAATGAGCTTTAAGGCACTCTTTAAAGAACGTTTGTAACACCTTGTATTCTTTTTGTAAGGAACCTCTGAGATTGCTCAAGTTGCTGCATATGCCTGGTTAGGTTCATACCAAAGGGAGCATTGTACTCTTTGATAGGTCTGATAAGGGCAGAGTACAGTGGGATAATGGCCTTTTTGGACCTAGATGCCACACTCTTACTTATAAGTTGGGCAACATAAAAGGATTTCCTCACCAGTGTGGACACATGGTGGTCGAAGGTAGGGCTACTGTCTATGTGCATACCTAGATCCCTGACCTCTGGGTTGACTCTTATGGGTGTGTTATCAATACAGTAATTAGCTGGGATGTTCTCAAAGAATGCTAGTATCTGCAAGGGAGTTGACGCTAACTGCCAGTTTGCAATCATCTTCAAACTTAGTCAGCCAAACACTTTAAGCATTTGCTTCCACTTCAGAGAAATAAATGCTAAAAAGGAGCTGGTCCAGCACTGAAACCTGGGGGATGCCTCTAGTGATTGGCCTCTTGGTGGAGGTGGCCTCATCTATTTTGACCTTTTGGGTCCTATCAGCGAGCCAGTTGGCTATCCAGAGGGTGATAAAAGGGTTTGCACATAATTTATTGAGATTATCTGTAATGCGAGGTATTGTATGGAAAGCCTTGGCCAGAGTGAGGTAAGCTATGTGCACAGTCTTGTATAACTGACTGATATTGTGATTCCACCAGGGTGGCTTGTCTTTTGAATTTGTCTTATTCTTAATATGTGGGGGCACAGCTCTTTCTATACAGCTATCAATATGGTTGTACACACATTATGTAAATAGCTCAGCATATTCTGATATGTTTACTACATTTGGAGTTGCTTGGAATTTAGTCAAGTTGTCAGTTAGTAGAAAAGGATTAGCTTTGGAATGCATCCTAAATGTTTCTAGTTTCACTGGGTCCACAGAATTAATTTTTATTTCAAGCAATACTCCCTTATGGTCAGATTTGACAAGTGAGGACATTACATTGGTTTAGAAACATTGCTCCCCATGTTCATGAGTGCAAGGTCAAGGATGTTTGTACACCTGGTAGGAAAATGGACAAACTATTCCCGGAGAGTTTAGCATAAAGACTCTACTTAGCTGAACATTGAGGTACTATTGTGGATTGTAATAGGTAGCATGGGTTTCCTGGGACATGGAGGGGGACCTATAGGCTGCAAGGATGTGCTATGAGACCCTGTTTATGGTGAGTTGCATATATATGTGTCCGAGTGGGTCGTACACTAACTAATACGGATGTGAAGTTCTTTTTAATATAGAGTGAGAATCCAACTTTAGTTCCCTCCAGTGCAGTAGCTGGTCTGAAGTTGTGAAAGGCATTGTAACCTTGCACTGCTATGGTACTCTCCATGACTTTACACCATGTCACTACGACTACCAGATGTCTACACTCTCCAGGGAGAGGAAGGCTTGCAGGGTGTGGAATTTCATGTTAAACCTTCTAGCACTGACCAGTACTACCTTCAGATATTCCTTCATGGATTTAGTTACTTGGGAGGTTTATCAGTTTAGCATTGCCTATAAAAGGTACTACTGGGTGGAAAAGTTATTTGCCAATATCCAAAAGCCTAGAGGGGATAAGTGTGGGCCATCCCTGGGAAAGCAGCATGGTCTGTCAACCCCCATAGTGCTCCCCTCCCTTTTAAATTTGTGTTGTACATCCTCCTGAGGAATGGTACGGGGGAGACAGACTAAGCTTAACTGAGGGATAGTATCTGACAATGTGGATGTGGTGGAGCTGAAAGCTGCAACACAAGTACCGTTCATTACATGAACCTGGATCTCTATGTATTTGGGTTGAATATTTATACTGGCAGATTACAAGGTATGTGGTAAAGTCAAAAATTGATAGGGATACCTGTCTGCACTAGAAAAGTACATAGTAAATAAGTAAGCTGTAGTGGAGAAAGTGGGGGGGAGAGAGAAGGATAAGAAAGTAGAAGGAGCTGCTTACAATCAGCTTAGATGTATGTTGTAGAGAAATTGAACAGACTTACAGCCATTATATTAAGCTGGGAACATAATGATTAGTACTTTTAGACATGCTCAAAAGGGTGGTCAAGCAATTGAATTTGTCATCATGGAGATACTAAGGCATCCATCAGCCAAAATGGAGAAGAGGATGAGAACATTATCATTAGCTGGTCAGCAAAATAATGGAAGTCATGTTCATAATGGCTAAAGGAAAATGTAACACTCTACATATAATGCTATTGACAATTAAAAGTTAGAAAGAAGATGGAGGCACTGGAGAAAGAGAAGTGATAATGCAATGGTGTGATTCAGCATCAAGGCAAGCTGCCACAATGAAGACCTGAGATTATAAGGGAGAAACATTTCTGAAGGCTGAGTAAATTGTTGCAAAAAAGGGAGCATTGGGATGATTGGAAAATTAGAGGAGGTCAGGTGTAGAATTCAGTAGGGTAAGAGAGCAAAAATAGACTAAATATGTAGATAAAATATGGAAAGAAGAAAGAAACATAAACAAATGCAAAGAAAGAGATAGATGTAAGTATGAGAAGTTAATATGGTAAAGGGGGAGATTGCAAACAGGTAGTATCACCAGAAGTGACAAGGCCAGTCATGAGATATGTTTTGTTAAGCTGGTGGAATGCAACAGAGTGTTTCTCTCATTATGAGAGTGAAATGAATGGGTGAGACAAGACATTTGTATTTTATAGAAAGAGGAATCAATATAAAATGAGTATGGAAAGAAAGAGGCTTCCTAACAGACTATTCCATGTTGACTTTCACATGTAAGAAGAAAGGTAGACTGTGTGGAAAAGACAACAAACGTGGCAGAATAGATAGAAAATGTGGTGATCAAGAATAAGGTGTATAGGAAACCTAAGGGAGCAAGAGCAGATACTGCATAGAACCTGGCACTCTTCTTCACAGATAAGCACAAAAAATGTTTTGTCAGACAATTTAGGTGATCCCCAAGCTTGGTGTGCCCAAGACAGTAGAAATATGATGCTGCTTTGTCACAGAAGGGGTCTCGTGGTACATGCTTTAACACTGCACAACTGGCACACAATTAAATGTGATGCATATGGGCTACAGTATCATGCTGTGTACTGCTAGTCACAAAATAATATGCAATGGGAAATTTGCCTAAAGAGTGTGCTGCCTTGGATAATAACCACCAACCTCCAAATCCTAATAAGCTTTCTAATGACCAGCTGCAGAGCAGAATTCTAATCATTGGCTCCATGGGTCTCACCCACATTGCTTCTAGTGCAACATCTTTCTGTGCTGTCTTATTAATAGCAACTGAAAATGTGTCCAAGTCTAGATATGGACACAAGCGCACATAATATTTTCAAGAGGAGACAATGATATATTTCCAGTATTGATATACCTTTCACTAATTATGGAGTAATGTTAACAGGTAGGCCCTTCTAATACATAAAAATGCAATTACTGTTAACCTTTAAAATAAGTTAACAATTAAACTTTGATATGGCAGCAACAACTGGTGCTGTAGCTCTTCAAAAAGCAGAAGCCTACAGATGAATTTACAGAAGTTCAATATACATATTTTTAGACAAATAAACACTACTCTCAGCTTTGTAAAGCTGAATAAAAAAATCCCTTTACTTTTAATGCATAAAATTAAGGAATTTGCTTTGTGAAATCAAGTACACAGTACATGGTTTTAAACAGATGGCATACAGAAGACTGATAATAGCTTATATGGACCTGTTTCTCTTAGTAGGTAAAAATTTAATGATTTGATCAACCTCTGATTTTAAATTCTAAACATTAGATGTAAATTTTCACAGGTGATAGAATGCAGACCATGGTGCACACTCCAGGACTAAACCAGAATCTACATTAACTGGCAATTATGTTCTTTGCTTTGAGTCTCAGGTTTATTATTCCCTGTTTGGTTTAAATCCAGAAGCAGACATCTCAATTATATCAAATTCCTCTGTATTTACTGGTTTTAAGGGCAAAATAATGGGGTGTCATGAATTCCCTGACTGATCCCTTTAATTCCCAATTTTCTTTTTGATTATTTTTTTGTATTACAACGTTAAAATTATGGCTGATGTTACACGCATCGCCAGCCTGCTGGGGGATGCATGTGTCAGCTTCATGAGGCAGACTGCCTATTGGAGATATTTGAACTGTTTTTGAGGGAATATTGCAGCAATGGGAATATAGCAGCAATGGCATCAGTGGAGCTAAGTTCTGCAGAGTCCAGCCAGCACCCACCCACTCATGGTCCACAGGCCAACTTTCAGGTAAGAGAAAAAAATAAAAAACAAGAATACGAAATGGAACGGATAATTCATCATACTCACATTTGCTGCCAATGAGCAAGTATTCAAGTTCAAGGGATAATTGTTTGCATTACTTGCTTGCATTGCTGCAGCTTCTTTCTATTCAAATAAGTGTGTAAAGGGATTATCCTGTACGTCTATGATACTGTTCAATTTATTCAATTCAACAGGTCGTATTCAAGTGTGTGTATGTGAGGGGATTGCTGCAGTCCGCTCAGACAAAACAATAACTACTTACTGCCAACAAGTGAGTGTTCCATTCAAGAAATGATTGTTTGAGCTGCATTTGCATTGCTGCAGCCTGTTCCAGAATAATTGTTTGAGTTGCATTTGCATTGTTGCAGTCTGTTCCCATTCAAGTAAGGGGATTGTAAGCCCGTGCAGTGTGTGATACTTACTGCAGTCCATTCCAGGTCAAATCTCAGAGTGTCTGTAAGCAAGTAGTGTTCAACTGAAGAGTTAGTGTTTCAATTCAATCAACAGGTTGCATTCAAGTATATGTGAGGGGATTGCTTCAGTCAATTCAGACAGAACAGTAACTATCTGCTGCCAACGAGTGAGTGTTCAATTTTGAGTTGCATTTGCAACAGGTCAGTAACTATTTGCTGCCAACCAGTGAGTTTTCAATTTTGAGTTGCATTTGCAATAGGTCAGTAACTATTTGCTGCCAATGAGCGAGTGTTCAATTTTGAGTTTTGTGTGTGTGTGTGTGTGTGTGTGTGTGTGTGTGTGTGTGTGTGTGTGTGTGTGTGTGTGTAAAATGCCCTATTGAAGTATATCTGGTAGTGCTACTCAGGTTTGAGCCCTGTAACTTAGATACAAGGAGCAAGAGTCTGAATTCCTTACCCATACCACTACTTTTGATTCAAGGAGATGAGCCCATAGCTCTTAACTGTCCACATTCTCAAAGAATGTCTGGGCTCATACTTTTGGTCTATTCCACTGAAAAGGTGTGGTTTTCTGGCAAATCAGTGAGAAATTAATTCACTAAATAATGATAGGCATTTGAGTTTCAGTCTTCCTATCTTTCAGGAAACACATGGTAACACAAAACATTTTATTCTAGCAACTTTCCAAGATTATGCAAACGATGTTTAAAATGTGTCCCTGTTTTTTGGGCCTTTGTCACCACCACCCCAATAAATTTTGGCTTTTTCCAGATTTATTGTGCTGCAAAGTTGAGAGATATAGTTTTTTTTTTAATTTATTTTATTTAACATTTGTTGAATGGGAAAGTCTGACTAGGACAGAGCCATTTTCAGTGGATGCCCAGGGAGAAATGCTTCAGTTGTGTGTCAAGTGGATTTTATAATGAGCTGAGAGCTTCAGGGGAAGAGGAGTTTAGTGCTGCTTATGGTAAGCCCGTTTACATTATTAGTAGCACAAGAGATAGTATACTTACTTCCAATGCAGAAGGCTGTGTGTTCTACTCCCACAGTATAGAGATGGATTGCTGAGCCCGCCTATTCTTGTGAAGCTCTGAAGTCTTAAATCTACTGGTTCATTCTGATGTTGCATATTGTAAAAGGCATTTTGTAATGAACTAGGCACCTAGACATGAACATTTTGACATAGTTCATCACTCTCTGGCACAATGTGTTCTTCAACTGTTGAGAAAAGACAGCTTTTTCAAAGATATGTCTATTTCTTGTCTCATATAGTTATACTCTGTAATCACTTATGCCCTGTAATCACTTATTCTTGCTCAATAACATAAAACTTACTTCAGGTGCAGTAATTCTGCAGTAGTAGTAATAAAGGCAAAATTCTGTAGTAGCAGCATTTAATATTATAAAACTAAATGCTACAGAGCTAACTTTAACCAGAATAAATGCATGCAGTGCTAGCTTTTACTATAAAGCAAGATTATATGCATTAGTGCTGTAGAATCACACATATGCACAGTCTGTCACTGCATACAGTTTGAGTCTTTCATAAGAAAAGTGTGTGGACCACCACTCCCACTTCTGGTTTGGGCTACTTATGCGGAGTGTGAATCTAAAGAATATAATGATGCAGATCTTTATACGTCATTTTATACATTCAAATATGAACAGTACAGCAGAATAAATGGTGCAGTAATAAATTAGTTGCAATTAGAATAGCTATTTTGATCAGGAAAGCCTCTTCTTTAATCATTAATCATTGTCTGATGTGCAATTGTCAGAATCCATTTTTAAGAACTTGTTGGAAATCCAAGTAAATTAAGGATGGCATTTGAGAAGTATGCAGTGGGTCAATGCTAGCATTAATATTTATGGTCTGCTGTTAAATAATGGAATAGGATTGTTTTAATTATATGGTCTATAATCAAATAGCACAACTGCTTTCCCAACAAGGAAGACAACACACAAAACCATTAGGAAACTGGAAAAGGCGTATAGTCTATTTTCTATATCTGACCAGGACTGCTGTCCCAGTGTACATGCATCTGTAAACATGACTTGAGCTGTAATTGTCTGTATTTTGTTTGTTGACAAATTTTGCATTGCTTAATGACATCAGTAGCCAAGTCTCTGTTTAAAGTTATTGTGTGCTGCTGTGCCCATTCAATTGTGTGTCCATTTTCCCATTCTAACTTCCATGCAGATCTCTGGTTCTCCTTTTCATTCACTTTCTGGTTGTGCATCCTTTTATTTGTGTTAGACAGCATATGGGCATCTACATGTCCCACAAGTTTCACATTGTTAAGCAGTTTCCAAGATATTTTTTCGTTTTTTTTTTTTTTTGAAAAAAATATTTTTTGATGATCTTTTGAACCTCCCATTAAGTGTTCTGATATTTTTGCTGCCATATGGTAACCAGGTTGTCAGTCCTTTATGTATTGCCTAGCTGTAGGTGTAAATATAAGCATTAGGCAGGAAATTACTTATGGCCAGCACTGGCCTAATTATTGGAGTCTACAGAACCTTCATTATATATTATGTTCATAGGCAATAAGCCACTGCCCACATTTTGCCATTCATTCAGATTCTAGCAGAACCATCAGTAAACCATGCAATCTCTCAGTCTGCTGTAGTCAGTTGAAGAAATGGATGTACTTCAGATATTAGAGACTTGAATATTTTTTGATGCTTTTTCCACTGGCACCCATATGTACGTATATCTCTGTCTGCTGGGTATAAATCCACATGTCACAAGATGGGTTGCCAACTGGCTCACGGACAGAACCCACACTGTGAAAGCAGCGGATTCCAAATCCGACTTCAGACCAGTGACAAGTGGAGTACCACAGGGTTCAGTCCTGGGTCCTCTCCTGTTTGGTATCTACTTCTCTGAAGGGCAGGCTAACACAGAAGGTCTTTGGCTAACAAAGTTTGCAGATGACTGCAAACTAGGAGCCATAATCGAAACTCCTAACGATGTGGACAAACTACAAAAGGGCCTCACTTAGACAGATACCTGGTGTCAAAGCCATGGCCTGTAGCTCAATGCCAAAAAGTGTATTGTCATCCCCTTTGGTAAAAACTCTGTACCCATGAACTACCACATAGCTGGTAGTCTACTTAATGCAGAAAATGTGATAAGAGACCTTGGGACACAGGTGGACAGCAGTCTCTCCTTTGATAATCACATCGCCACAGTGGGAAGGATATTGTTCTACGTGGCTCATCTCATCACAAAAGGATTCTCACCCAGAAAAAAAGAGGTCATTGTTCCCCCCTACTCATCACTCATTAAACCCATTATAGAGTACAATGCCCCTTTTGGTATGTACCTCACAAGACATCTACAACAATTGGAAAGACCACAGAAATACCTCACAAAGAGGATTACTGGCCTCAAACAGATGCCCTATGCAGACTGTCTCAAAAAACTACAGCTTCACTCCATCGCATATTGCCTACTCAGGGGCGATCTCTGCCTAACATACAAAGCTATGTCAAACCCAGAGCTGTTGGACATGCTCCACTTAAAGAACTCCCAATCTCTCCGAGCTACACGCTCTAGGGACCTAAACCTTGTCACCACAATAAACAGAACATGCTGGAGGGATAGATTCCTGTCCCAGAGACTTCCCATACTCTGGAACAGACTACCTATCTATGTCAAACAGAGCTCCTCATTAGCACTCTTCAAGAAAAATCTTGACGATTGGATGGGAAATGGGAAATTCACCCCAGGGATCACTTCTGTGGCTCTGCTAGACAGGGGCACAGGAAAATAATTTTCTTGGGTGGCGAAAGCCAGGGTACATTTTTTGGCGAGGCTTATATAGGCCCTAGGGCCAATAGCCTAGTACCTACCTATGAACCTATATGTAAATATCAATGTGTGTGAAGGTGTTTGTATGTTTATATATGTAAGAGACTACACATAAATTATGATACAAACTGCTGCTAAGTCAGAGTAAGACATTTTTTAAGATGGAAAAAAATTGGCTGTTCCCTGAGATGTCAAATGAAGACTGGGAAATCAAATACAATGTAAGAAGAGCAGTTAAATTGTTCATGAAGAAAAGTAATTGAAAATAAGGTTTACATACATATATAAATATAGCTGGATCTCTCTGTATATCTCTGCCCATATCTATATATGTAGCATATAAACACATAGAAGTGCGTTTGTGGTGGGTGGGGGTCTAATTAAGCACAATGATAAATAAAGCATTTTAATTACTGAACTCCATTGCTTTAAGAAAATAAATCAGCCCAAGATAATTTTTGAACTGAAGAATGGAAAAGTTGAGAATGAGATGATATAATTACTTCCTTTTCTAAAGTGCCATGTGCTAGAGCTATGAATAAGGGCTTCACATTTGATTTTAGAATCTTTGATTTTTTTATTTATTTAGTTATTTATTTATTTTTGTACATTCAAATTAAATTATACTTTTGCTGTTGTTGTTGTATGTGACCAAACAGAAGCATACAATAAATACATAAACAAATTGATATTAACAAACTGAAATTTCCAATATGTCTAAATCATAGACATGGCCTTGTGTGCTCTATGTCTGTTTCTTTTTATCACATTTCTGTCACTTTTGTTGTCCTCCCTTTGTCTTTGATAACATTTTGTTCTGTAGGCTGCTTTGCTTGCTTTTGAACTAACAGATTGACAGATATGCTGTTGGCGCTTTTGTTCTTGAAAGCAATTTATCAGCTGATAGCCTCTAATCTGTGCTTGGTGTGCAATTAGAGAGAGAGTTATCTGTGCTGGCTAGCCGGAGGAGGGGAATGATGGGGAAGCCTGACCTGAGTTGTAAAAAGACTTGTGCTGTGCTAAGTTAATTTTATTTATAAATAAGAGAATTGTATTTTAGTTTTATACAAATTCAGATGTTAATAATATAAATAAAACAGTTTTGTTCTGGTTTATATTTTGTGCTATTTAATGAAGAAGTCTGAAGTACAGCCACAGTTAATTTTATTTTTATAAAAGAAAATTATATTTTAGTTTTGCACAAGTTCAAATATTTATATAAATAAAACAATATTGTTCTTCTGCTTACTTTGTTTTTCATGCTCATGTTTTGATGGTCTGTTCTTCAGTTTGCATGTAAAAGTCACTATCCCACAATTCCACTGGAGTAGGTGGGATTACATAATTATGCATGCAAATGTTATGTTAATCAGCATACAGCTTTGTACATATTTTTCATGGGCCTTTGTCCAGATTGTTGATGTTTCCAGGTTGAGAAGTATGTCCAGAAAATACTTATTCCTTTTTCTATAGTGTCTTATCAGTGACAGGAAGGAATAACATCACAAGCCAAAGTCCAAGTAATGTAATTTATTTATTTTATTTATTTTACATTTGTTGACCGGGCTAGTCTAACTGGATACATGCCCATTTTCAGTAGAGGCCCAGGGAGAAAAGCTCCAGGAAACATACACAATTAATAGAGGTTATGACAGAGGTTATAATGCATTTTTTCAGTTGAAGACTGCAAATGTGTAAAGATCTGGAAAGTCAGATTTAGCTTCTGTTTGCAAGAATGTAATATACATGTCTTTTTACATGCTATTTACTTTCCATGCATTAAACATTTTTCTTTCTACAAAAAATTACAATGGTAGTTTTTTTATGAAAGAAAAAAGAATAATATTTCCTTCAGCAGCTACCTACACATTTTAGTGAAAGTCAAGTGCACACTTCAATTATCTTGTCATAGGCTCATAGGATCATAGGAGATTACTAGGCTATTGACATGGAGGTCATTTTAAGCCTAGCCATTTCATCCCAATGTAACACCATAGAAATGCTAGCCAATATCCAAGATTGCATTTAGTGATGACTGCCCATGTGCAGGAGGGTTGTTGGCTCTATCCCAGTAAGAATTTATGGTGCCCCATCTACTTGTCCAGGGTCCTCTTGAACAGTGTCATAGAGGTGGTCCATTTCAGATGAACTGGTAGCCTCTTTCAAAGACGCAGCAGTCACTGGGAGAGAAATCTGTCCTTCCAGCATGTCCTATTTAAGTCATAGGCCATGTTTAGGTCCCTGGAACAGGTAGCCCTAGTCCCATTTGATTTATAGATATGCAGCAAGTTCATTAGATTTAGGTTTTGGACTGTTCTGTAGGCCAGGTGGAAGTCTCCCCAAGAAGTCTATACATTATGGAGTGACAGAAATTTTATTCAGTCTGTATAAGGCACATGCTATAGTCCCTTGATCTTTTTTGTTGGAAACTTCTGATGTCTCTTCTAATTGCTGCAGGTGCTTAGTATGGTACATGCCAAATGAAGCATTATACTCAGTTATGGGCTGGATAATTGCCAAGTATAGGGGGTTATAACTTCTTTTGCTCTCGAGGTGATGCCTTTACTAACCAAGTTTGCTACTTATAAATCTTTATTTACTACGGTAGACACATGGTGGTCAAAGTTAAGGTCACAGTCAACCCGATCCCTTACCACTTCATGGGTTCTTACAGTGTTGTTGTTGATTTGATAGTGTGAGGGGACATTGTTTATGGTGAAGGGAAAGATGATGCACTTCCTTGCATTCTATTTGAGACCTTGACTAATAAATCAGTCATTGGTCTGTGTGAGACCCACCTGGAGTATACTGACATAATTTGAGGATTCAGTGATTGAATCTAATTTGCAGTTGTCTGCAAATATGGTCAGTCACAATGCCTTAATTTTGATCTGAACTTCTTGGAAGTATATACAAAACAATAGGAGGCCCAGCACTGACCTCAGTGGCACCCCACAGGTAATTGGTTTGCTGGTTGATGTGGAGTCACCCACTTTGATAGTGTCTGCCTGGTGTGCGAGCTGGTTGGCAACCTATCTTACAATAAAGGTGTTTAGATTACGTTTGCTAAGTTTATCTGTAATGCCTGAATGTGGGATTGTGTCAAAAGCCTTTACCAGGTTGAGGTATGCTGTGTGCACATATTTGCCCTTGTCAATGGCCTTGGTCGCAATTTTAAAGAAATCTACCAGACTTAACAGTTAGGATTTGCCTTTTTCAAAGCCGATTGGGTAGGATCCAGGGTTTGGAGTTCACCTATGTCTTTATTTATGAGGTCCATAAAGATAAGTTCTGTGACCTTACAGATGAGACTGGTCAAGCTTACGGGTCTGTAATTCCCTTGGTCTGTTGCTAGGCCACTTTTGGGGAGGGAATACTTTTGCTGTTCTCCATTCCTTAGGAACAAAGCCTGTAGGTAAGCTATGATTGAAAAGGGTACTTAGTGGTGATACTAGTTCATGTTTTAGTCTTTTAGAAGACAGCCTGGGATGTCATGTGATCCCCATAGAAGTTGTGTTTTTTTGCCTTGGACAAAGTTTTGAGGACCTGCTCATCAGATATATAGGGCGGGGAAGGTTTTTTGTAAGTTACGAAAGAATAAGGGAGCGAAGGTTCCGCCAAACCTATCTGCTAGCAGGTTTGCTATCTCTGTGGGTTAGTGTGTGTGATACCATTGCTCACTAGTTCTGCACATGCTTGGATCCTACCCTTTAGGCAATGTATGTAGCTGCAGAAAGCCTTATGGTTATCATTGACTGTACTTGTTAAGTTTCTCTCAAAAGAGCCCTTGGAGGATTTGACAAGTTATCCTGTTTGCCTGTTGAGGCCAAGGAGGGTGCTTTTCTATTGTTGCGTCCTTGGCTTTGTTTTCCTTGAGCACCTCCTTTTTGCATTTATTGTAAGGTTTGTCAATGTTGAATGTCCACTACGGCAGCTTGTTTTTACTTGGGGCTCTGGGTTTGATTCTTTCTGGTATGGCCATGTTTATACACTTATGCAAGTCATTGTACAGGGCTTTATTGTACGCTTTGGTGTAGTTACCACTTCCAGCTTGGAATGGGGCTTAGAATGCTTTTATATCTTCACCTAGGAGGGTATAGTTTGCCTTGGTGAAGTTTTTAGTCTGATTTCACCCTTTGTGAGTTCTGCTGTTAGTGCCAGCTCAAAGGTGACTAATTTGTGTGGTCAGTTTTAACTAATCATGGTCCGACCGTTGTGGTAGTCCAGCTGCTTGACATGTTGGTGAGGACCAGATCCAGAATGTTTGTTCCACTTGTCGGGGTATGGGCAGTTTCTTCTAGGGCATCTGAATTAACAAAATCAAGGAACTTTTGTATTAGTGAGTTAGGGCTAGCATATGTTTCCCAGTGGATTGTGGGATAACTGAAATCACCTATAACCAGTTGGATTTTCTCTAGTTTGGTCACATAGGCTTTGTGGGTGTCATGACCCATGCAGGGTGGATCTATAACTGGCTATGACTTGAACGGGGGTCCTTGCCACCATATCCTCTACCGGAGTAACTCCAAGGAGCTGTCCAGTCTAACTAGATGGGAGGTGAACTTATCTCTAGTATAGATTGAAACATCACCTCCCTTGGTTTTCACATGTTCATTTTGTGTTTGAATCTGTGGAAATCATTGTAGCCTTTTAAGGCTGATGTACTCTCTGAGGACTTGAAGTAAGAGGGGCACACCTGACGTGGGGCTAGAACCCACAACCCTGCGATTAAGGGGCTTATTCTCTACTGACTAAGCTAGCTGTTCTCCCATAAAAAATACTCTTACATTCACCTTCTAATAATGCCACTTCTATACCCCACCCATAAACCTCCTGATAGTTTTTAAGAGTATTTTTTTTTTGTTTAAAGTTTGGGAGCTAAAAGCTGCATTATAAATTATGTTACTCATTTCCCCTGTCTTCACAGAATGTTTACAAGTACATTGCTGGCACCACTGCAATGCCAAATTGTTGAGGTAGGACTGCAATTGCAAACTGTTCTTAAGAAACATTTGCTGTGCCTTCTATGTTTTTATTGCCACTTTATGGGATTGTGATCCATAGCGACTGTACATTTTCTACCCACAGGTAGAGTTGAACATTTTTAAGAACCTACATGAT
The DNA here is from genome assembly GCF_019279795.1 of Protopterus annectens. Classification (NCBI taxonomy): domain Eukaryota; kingdom Metazoa; phylum Chordata; order Ceratodontiformes; family Protopteridae; genus Protopterus; species Protopterus annectens. Next base: position 990,853,349 of record NC_056741.1, read on the forward strand.
TCCTAGATGTCTTTTTACACAGATGCATATATTTCTTAACTTGGTTGAACTCTATAGAAAACATATACTACTGAATGTTCTTCTCCCTAAAAAAAGAACTCCGTATTTTAGAGACATGTTCTTGGTCTGCAACATCAAAATGCATGATAAATACTTAGATGTAATCAGCCTTAGCCATTATAGCTGGTCCATTTCAGGCCTCCTTATTTTTCCTGGAAATCATCTTCACAAACTGGTGTCTAGATCATTTCGTCTAATCAGTTCTTTCAGGTAAAGTCCACGAGTAGCTTTGGTACACTTTATTTAATACCTTTTTGTTCCCAGTTGTACCTTTACCTGCTTTAGGTAAGAGGTACAGGTTTTGTCTGAATAGCCTCCACCTTTCCAAAGTCTAGCCTTCCACCAAATCATCAAAATAAGATAATTATGCCATTCATTCCTGACATTTGCATACCTAAATAGTGAACATGGCCCTTCTTAATCTAATATACAACATTTCTCTTGACATGTTGTATATGCTCTTGCTACAACTGTCTAAAAATTGGAGTTTCATGTACATAAGCAAGAGCATAATTTCCAGCTCTTGCCGGGATGCAATCCCCCAGCCTCAGAAAAATTGCTGGGGCAGTCTTCATAGATGAGAAAATTATAGCAAATTCATACAACTAATATGAGAGAATAAAAAATGACTTTTCCCTTTCTACAGGTGTCAAGGGATCTTACCAGTAACCCTTATCCAGATCAACAGAGTTATAGGTTCATAGGTTCATAGGATGATACTAGACTACTGGCCTGGAGACCCTTATAAGTCTAGCCAAGACTTTCACCCATGCTCCCACAACATACACCAAGCTGCTCAAAAGCCTCATCTGTCATAGGCATGGGGCCTGCATTTGTTTCTGTGTAAATACATAGTTTTCTATAGCCTACACCAAAACTGTTTCCTCCTTTTTAGATACTGGCACCAGAAGTGAGATCCAAGGACTGTTTTGTTTTTGGTTCACTCCAATATTTAATACCTCCTACAGTTCCCCCTCCATAAATTGACTGACTTTCTCCATCATCCTATAAGGACCCCATTCGATTTGATGTTCGGTTCCGATGTCCACATGGTGCTCTATTTGTAGAGTAGCTAAAACATGTGCAATCTTGTGTAACACTTTACAGATTTCCTGAATGTGTGTAGAATTTACTTGCTGTAACAGGAGATCTACCACAAGACGACCTGCTGGTTCCTCATCTCTCCATACCCTAAGCACAAGTGTCTTAAGATTGTTGTAGGGCTTCATCATACTGACAAAGTAGAGTTTGTATTTTTACCTCCTGCTTGTCATAACTGTTATCAGTACCCTGTCATGCTTCTTACAACTTATACTGTCAAGCAGGAATAGACACCACAATTTTTGTTCAACTGTAGACTTTTGGGCTCTTGCAGTCCTGTCATATCAGATCTCCAATTCTGGAACTGTTGTTGTGCTTTCATAGATGCTCTTATGCAAGCTTCATAAGCTACTGAAGTTTAGTCCTGAAATTCAGTGCATATTCCACAAAAGACTCATTTTGGGAATCACATTTACCCTTCCACCCATCATTAAAATAGAACTAGGGGCTGTTATAACCTGTGGATCATTGGATTACCTCTGCATGCAAAGAGAAGACAGGTTAGGTACTGTACAGCCTTTACTTAAATTGTTCAGTGCATTGTCATGTATGGTCTTCACAGCAGAGTTAACCCTCTCCAACAAAACATTTAACTGTGGATAGTAGGGTTAGTTTTTAGCTGTGTTATTCTATAGCATATCCACAAACAAGTTAACAGGTCTAAAATAAGGCTAGTATTTCTGTCTTTGTGTTTTCTGTAGAATTTCTAACAGAGTATTTGTGAGCTTTTCTGCCTCAACACTGGGCAAAACCACCACTTTGTAGTACAAGTAGCATAAGTCTATCATCACCACTGAGGTTTACCTCTTACTTGTAGTACTTGAACTACTAAGAGACTTTACAATATCCATGAATACCGTCTAAAATAATTCTTCATTAAGAGGCATCAAAGTAGCCTTATGACTGGTTTCCCATTTCCTGTGCCGTGGTGACCGGCTGACTCCACAGATGTCATCTTTTTTGTTGATTTCTTCTGGAGTGTCACAGTTCAGATCTTTTAACAAGACGTTCATGTCCTCAGGTGAAACACTGAGTGCTTGCTTCATTTTCATAAGGTCTTGTCAACATTTCAGATATAGTACTTGATATTCACTTAGTTGCTTATTAAAGTGTTTACATAAGCAACAAAATCACAAACACAGTTTCCTGCCTTTGCCTTATGTTGATATCCTTTTTCTGGAAGCCATAGGAGTAAATTTAAAACATTCATAATCTCACATTGTTAACTTTATAATAGTAAACTATGCAAAGTAAGATGTTACTAACAAAGTCTACACTGGCGTAGCAATGAACAGAGGAGATAAAAACCTTACCATTGCCCTTGGTTAGTTTTGTGCCGATTACACACACACATATTCATATTTCAGCATAAAACTTTAAAAATAATTGCTTCTTTACACCAAGAAAATAATTTATTATTGAGATTTTCATCCAGAGATCAGCCCCCCTCACACACACACACACACATATGCTGTCGGAAGAGTTTAGTTAATTCTCTAGCTCATTCTGGCATTGCTTTTCTCTTTCCTGTATCATGACACATTCATGAGCTAGTTTCCTCTTCTGGGGGTTTATGCTGCCTTATTCTGTCTCCTGCTTTGGTTTCCAGATGTTTCATGCCCTAATCTAGTCTCTTTAATTGAATCTGAACTTTGAGGTCATCTGGAGATGGACTGTTTTGCACTACCCCATGCTCTCTACTCACAGAATAGGCTGTCATAATGGCTCAATGGCCTTAACCTTAGGTGCATGCATGATCATCTGTCATCTCATCCTTATTAACACTGACATGTTGGATCCCTTTTGTTTAACTTTCTCTACTCAGATGAGACACTAACATTTGCTTCCATACTTCCTAGAGAGCATGTTACCTGATTTTTAACAAATATATAGACAAAATAAAGTAATTGATCTATAACAAATACTAATGTGTGCTAACATTGTGTCTACAATGGTTCACATATTTTGTAAGACAAAACTGTTTTAAAGTCTGTACAAGTTCAGTTCACAACATGTCTCACTGCTATAAACTAATGTGAATACTGTTAAAATCTGCACTGATATATTTTGTATATGGTGGTTAGGAGATGCAGTGTTGTAGTCTGCCCTGCTTGCCACAAAATAATACATAAGGAGTGATGGTGAATGCATATTTCCATCCCAAGTAATAGCCAAAATCTGCTATACTCAAACAAGGTAAAAGTGCAAACCAAAATCATAATTACTGGTATTTCAGGACTTCGGTCACATCGATTCCTTCCCAATGTCTTCCACTGCTATCATAGTAAAAGGAAATGAAAACTAGTTTAAGATTATTTTGCTGCAAGCAGACACATATCCACCCACTTACCCACATACACATGCACATAAATGCACACACATACATTTTCCAGGAGAGGGTACTCATATCTAATCAGTACCAATAAATCTTACCCCATTATAATGATAATGCTGCTGTCAAAATGCAGTCAATGTTTTCCTTAAAAATAGGCTAACCATTAAATAATAGTTGGCAATAGCTTAACCAATCACTCTTTGAAAGGTGGCAGTTAATAATTGAATTTATACCATTCCAAAACACATGCCCTTAAACTAACAAAGAAGCCACCTATCACAATTATTTAAAACTGAGTAATACAAATATTCAGGAAAATAAAACAAAACCTAAGCATTGTATTTCCACTGAAAGCAGTTAGAAATCCAGTTAAATTTATTTATTTATTTTTATATCTAATACATATTATACAGAGAATGCAAGTTTTACAATAGCCCTGGTCTTTTTACAAAAAAAAAATTGCAGCTATTTGTATTTTTCATTGAAAAACAGCTTCAAGCTTTACTTGGCCTTTCATGTTTCTCCTCTGAGAACAATTGCATTTTAATATAATAACATTTCTCTACAGTTGGAATAAAAACAATTATTCACATTTATGAAGAAGTAAATTTGATTGTTATTCCTAGGAAAGTTCATGAAAAAAATGCTGAGAAGAGATTTTTAAATTCCTGTGGGATATGTAAGCTACAACACCAGCATAAACAAAATTCAAAAGGTGAATTGATGTGAGACAGATCTGTTACATTTCAAGAGGTAAGCATAGTTAGGGGAAGGCCAGTGAAACTGATTCTTCTTAGTTATAGCGTGGTTTCAGAAGAGAGGTGTAAAGAATACTAATGAGATTAAGATTTTGCAAGAAAATAGTAAGGTGAGTCCAAAAACTGTTGGTGGGAGAACAGAAACAGATACAGAGCAGCCAGTTGCTATAGTGGTCACTTTGGTGGCCTATGTGAAGATTGGGTGAAGATAGAGGAAGGCTGCCAGCCTAGCCAGATAGAATTTTGGAGATAATTCTGTCATCTGTAAATATTAATGTAAACCACAGGCTTGCTGTCTTAAATGTTAAAATAATGTTACATGTGGAACTGAAAATAAATGCAACAACAGTGCACTCTACTGACCAAGTAAAGCATGTTGTGACCCTTTGATGTAAACACGGCTCTGACCAGTCTAGATGAAGGAATTCTTGCTATTGTTTTAAGGCCAGAGTTAATGGCCAGAATTTGCATGCATAAATGTCCTTTATTGTTCTGGTTTGTGCCTAGAGGTGAAGAATGTAAATATAGTTTCTGTTAGCCTGGGAACCCAGGGAAGTGTGACGAATGATGTAATGTGAGCTAGGAATGTGATTTTAAAAACAGAGAGAATCAGAGTGCATTTAGCATTTTTGTCTTGACCATCCAGCTCACCAGCACTGTCTTGCTCTATATGTAAGTTTATCTTAGACTTATGTTTTCTCTTAGAAATAGCTAAAAACTAGAAAGATTAGATGAAGTGTTTTTCTGTGAAGTCAGAACTGTACTACTGAATTATTTTAAGTATTTCTCTCTGATCTCGGAACTCTTGACTAGCAATGTGTAGTAAAAAGTATTGTCTTGTGTTTTGACTATTTGTTATTAAATATTTTTAAACTCTTTCAACTGTGGCTGTTTTGTAGAGATAATTTAAGCTCTTTAGAGTACTTGCATGCCTTTGGTAAAATTGTACAAAGCCACTCCTACAGCTTTAGCCTTGGGCTATACTACCAATTGGATAATAATATTGCACAGTAATAATTGGACACCCTATTAAGGGCCTTTGAGTAGCTGATAAATATTAGTGGGTGGTGGCAGCTGGTACTACCTTATAGTCCTGGAAAAAGGGGCGCAGCTGGAGAGCCTGTGCAAGCCTTCCCCAGGAGTATCAGTGTAGTTGTATAAACTCTTCTTTGGGCAGGAACATGAAGCACTGGTTGGACAGAGAGGGTGCTGGAGGTTTTAGCTTGCCCACTAGGCTGAGATCTGGACCCTATACCTGTACCAGTGAGGAGTCTTATTGGGGACCTGGAGAGCAAGGGAGTGACCAGCCCCGGACTGTGATCTCTGTGTCCACTTAAGGGAAATTGCACTTTACTGTGTGTATTTGTTATCCTTTTCTCCTATATGGGATGCCCCTCACTGGTGTTAGTGGTGAGGATTGAGGGTCCTTGATTGCTGGGACAGGGCACGGGCATCACATATTAATTGTTTGGCAGTGGCGGGATATCCACAACACATATTAATTGGTTGGCAAATACTTGTAGTGGTGTGGGTGGAGTGAATTCCTGTAGCTTGTGTACAGTGAGCTTTGAAGGTGCTTTGTACTCAAAATCAGCCATGCAGTGAATATTCATAGTTCAGATCACAATTGTTTTCTTTCTTTTGTTCACTTAGTTAGTCAGGGTAAGCAGGCAGTATGTCAGCAGAGCAGTATGGAAAGCTGACTAGGAGCCAGCTGACAAAGATATGCCAGGCTAGGGGACTGGTGTATGGAATCCTGACTAAAATAGACCTGATTGCAGCCTTGATTATAGCTGCATCAAAAAACAGCAACCAGGAGGACAATCAGACTGGCAGTGGAGATATAATACCCTCAGAGAATGGACAGCTCAACCTTTCTGCAGAGGATTTAAAAATCCATCTGGAGCTAAAGAGATTTGAGTTGGAGGCCAGGCATTTGGAGATAGAAGCCGAGGGAATGGAGTGGCAGAGGAGGCATGATAGGGAAATGCTGACTCTTCGCCAGAGTCATGGAGGTAAGGGGGAAGGGAGTAAATGGACCCCAGAAGCACAGAAGGTCAGTAAATTTCTTCAGCAATTTAAAGAGGGAGATAATTTTGATAGTGTCATTCATATGTTTGAGAGGGTATGCAAACAGTATAGTTTTGACCAAAGGCTCTGAGTATGGTTTCTGACCCCTTTACTCCATGGTAAAGCTGTAACTGTTTTGTCAAAAATGTCTGATGTTGCATGTTTTGATTATACTGCTGTTACAAATCACTTGTGAGAATTGTTTAAGCTAACAGCAAGGCAGATGAAAGTGTGTGTGAATATGTTGCTGAACTGAGCACTTATTTCCATAGGTGGGTGAGTGGATGTCAGGTCACCACTTTTGAAAGGCTGGCAGACCTTTTGGTGAGGGAACAAGCCCTTAGTACTTTGCCTGAGGACATGAAGATCTGGTTAGCTGATACACAATGTGCTACTTCAGATGAGTTGGGGAAGAAGGGAGACCTATACCTGGCAAGCAGGGCAGCCCTGCACAGGAAAGGGACCCCCAGTACTGCTTGTGGCTCTAAAGGAACCCATGGTGGGCAGCAGAGACTGCCACAACAGACTCTACCAGTAGCAGGGGAACCCACTAGTCCAAGTACACGTCCAGGAAATAAGGTTAAATGTTTTGAATTCAACCAGTGAGGCCATGTGGCATACAGGTGTCCATGGAGGCAAGGTGGGGAACAAAAGGTGAGGGAGCCAGTAAGTGGGAAAGAGGTTGTCTTGAGACAACAAGGGTACCAAACTACCATCCTGCAGACGTCCTGATAGGAAAGGATTTGTATGAGGCAGTACCATGTGTTTGTGCAGTTACACACAGTCAGGCTAGGAGACAAGCATATGGGTCTGTTAGCATGGAGGAGACCCAGACAGACTGCATACTTGCAGCCAGGACTGGTGAGGTGGTTACTTCAGGGAGGGAGCTACCTTGTAGCAGTGAGACTGAAGGTGAGCCACAGCTGCTTGTGGGTACTGATGTTCCCTGGGACAGAGTGACTGCAAAGGTAGAGGTGAGTAGTAGTACCCAGGCTGACAGTGAAGCACCACTGTCAGAGGATGCCAGACTTCCTGTGGAAGGGGAGCTGGGAAGGGTTACAGGGAGAGAGTTGAGACAGGCTCAGCTTTCAGACCCTAAATTGCAAGGCCTGAGGCAGGTAGCTAGGGAGGCACCTGATTCTCAAGGAAAGGGGGATTCTGTATACTGGGACAAAGGGTTACTATACTGAGAATGGAGCCCTGAGGGAGGGCTAGAAGTTGAGAGAGTACAGCAGTTGGTAGTGCCTAGAGCCTACCATCTGGCACTTCTAGCCATAGCCCATGATATTCCCTTTGCAAAACATATGGGCATAAAACATACAAAAAGGCATATTATGCAGAACTTCTATTGGCCTGGAATTTCCATAGATATAACAGGGTACTGCAGGACCTGTGAGCAGTGCCAAAAGATAGGCAAGGCAGGAGACAAGGTGAGAGCTCCTTTGATGCCTTTGCCTGCAATTGAAGAGCCATTTCTGAGGGTAGCTACATATATTGTGGGTCCTCTGAGTACCCCAAGTTCAAAAGGGAAAAAGTATATCCTAGTGGTAGTGGATTATGCTACACAATACCCCGAGGCAGTGGCTTTGTCCTCCATTGAGGCAGAGAAGGTGGCAAATGCTTTGTTAGAGATTTTCAGCAGAATAGGTTTCCCAAAAGAAATACTGACTAACAGAGGTGCCAATTTCATGTCAGACCTGTTGGCTTGTCTGTGGAAGTCCTGTGGGATGAAGCATATGAAGACCACCCCCTACCATCCCCAGACTAATAGTCTTGTTGAGAGGTTAAACACTACAATCAAGTCCATGCTATGGCTTTTGCAGATCAGTTTAAGAGGGAGTGGGACACATATTTTCTGCATCTGTTGTTTGCTTACAGAGAGGTTCCACAGGAATCCACAGGTTTTTCACCCTTTAAGTTTCTGTATGGACATATGGTGAGGGGAGCTCTAGATTAAATTTGAGATGAGTGGGAAGGTGAGTGCAAGCCTCACAAGGAGTCTGTTGTGGCATATGTCCTAAACCTCAGGACAAGGCTCAGGGAACTCATGGGCTTGGCCCAGGATAACCTGACAGAAGCCCAAAAACAGCAAAATGAGTGGTATGCAGGAATGGGGCAGCAGACAATGGTTCTCATTACTGTTAGACACAACAAGCTGCAAGCAGCTTGGGAGGGACACTACAAGGTGGTAAGAAAGGTAAGTGATGTTAATTACATGGTGGAACTGCTAGGCAGAAGGCAGGGGCAAAAATTGTACCATGTTAACATGATGAAACCTTACCATGGTAGGGAGGCCCTTGTGCTGAGCATTTGCAGTGGATTGCAGGAGGAGTCTGAGGGAGATCTGGGGACTGATCTCCTCAGTGAGGCTCTGGCTGACACCTCAGTGGAAGGGGTAGCAATGTCCCAGCAGCTATCTCCTGCCCAGGTTCGAGAAATCCGAGCAGTGTTGCAGGAATTTGGGGACATGTTCACTGGGAAACCAGGGTGCACCCACCTGGGGCAGCACCAGGTGGATACATGACCCCAAAGGCCTATTAGGCAAGCCCCTTATAGAGTGCCTGAGAGACTCAAACAAACTCTAAGGAAGGAGGTACAGGGAATGTTGGAACAAGAGGTAATTCAAGAGTCCAACAGTCCCTGGGCCTCCCCAGTGGTGCTGGTGCCAAAGAAGGATGGCAGCACCAGGTTCAGTGTAGAATACAGGAAATTAAATAGTCACACAGAGTCAGAAGCTTACCCCAAGCCTAAAACAGATGAGGCCCTAGAGCAGCTGGGTGGGGCTAAGTATCTTACAACCACTGATCTTACCAAGGGTTACTGGCAGGTGCCTTTGACTCCCAGTGCTAGAGAGAAGTCAGCCTTTGTGATTCCTTTTGGCTTGTATGAGTTCACAAAGATGCCCTTTGGGATGAAGAATGCTCCAGCAACTTTCCAAAGGCTGGTAGATCATATCATGGCAGGAGCAGGAGGGTTTGCCCTTGCTTACCTAGATGATATTGCCATCTACAGCCATTCCTGGCCAGAGCACCTTCAGCACATCAGGGAGGTGGTGGGCAGACTACAGAGGGCAGGGTTGACCATTAAGCCAAGCAAATGTCAGGTGGGTATGGCAGAGATCTCCTACCTAGGACATAGAGTGGGGAGTGGTAAGATAAGTCCAGAACCAGCCAAAGTGGAAGCCATTCAGGCATGGCCTGCACCTGTTATTAAAGAGCAGGTGAGGGCATTTTTAGGGACAGCAGGGTACTACAGAAAGTTTGTTACCAGTTATAGTCCCATAACTGCTCTCCTCACAGAGCTGACAATGAAGAACAGGCCAGATAAGGTAGTGTGGACCCCAGCATGTGAGCAGGCATTCCAGAAGCTTAAAGAAGCTTTGGGAGGACTCCCTGTGTTAGCCAGTCCAGATTACAGCAAATAATTTGTTGTGCAGGTGGATGCTTTGAACCATGGGGTGGGGGCTGTACTTAGCCAGATTTTTTCAGAGGGGGAAGAGCACCCAGTGGTTTATCTCAGTCATAGACTCCAACCCAGAGAGGAATGCTAAGCAGCTGTAGAAAAGAAATGTCTAGCCATAGTGAGTGCTCTGCAGAAACTTCAGCCTTATCTGCATGGAAGGAAATTCACTGTTATGACAGATCACAACCCCCTAACATGGTTAAACAGAGCCAGCCAGCAAAATGCCAAGTTTCTTAGATGGAGCCTGCGGTTGCAAGCATATGATATGTCTGTGCAGCACTGGAGTGGGATTAGCAATGCCAATGCAGATGGGCTCTCAAGATAGGGAACTGGCTAAGGTATACTCAGATAGATCTAACTCCCTCAAGGAATTTCTCGAGGGTCATTTGAAAAACTAGCTTGAGTTCTCCAGGGGGGAGATATGTGAAGATTGTGTGAAGATAGAGGAAGGCTGCCAACTTAGCCAGATAGAATACTGTCATCTGTAAACATTAATGCAAACCACAGGCTTGTTGTCTTAAATGGTAAAAATAGTGTTACATGTGGAACTGAAAAAAATGTAACAACAGTGCACTCTACTGACCAAGTAAAGCATGTTGTGACCCTTTGATGTAACCACGGCTCTGGACAGTCTAGTTGAAGGAATTCTTGCTATTGTTTTAAGGCCAGAGTTATTGGTTAGAATTTGCATGCATAAATGTCCTTTATTGCTTTGTTTTTTGCCCAGAGGTGAAGAATGTAATGTAATTTCTGTTAGCCTGGGAATCCAGGGAAGTGTGAAGAATGATGTAATGTGAACCAGGAATGTGATTTTAAAAACAGAGAGAATCAGAGAGCATTAAGCATTTTTGTCTTGACCATCCAACTCACCAGCACTGTCTTGCTCTATATGTAAGTTTATCTTAGACTTGTGCTTTCTCTTAAAAATAGCTAGAAACTAGAATGATTAGACAAAGTGTTTTTCTGTGATGTCAGAACTGTACTACTGAATTATTTTGAGTATTTCTCTCTGATCTCTTGACTAGCACTGTGTAGTAAAAAGTATTGCCTTGTGTTTTGACTATTTGTTATTAAATATTTTAAACTTTTTCAACTGTGGCTGTTTTTGTAGAGATAATTTAAGCTCTTTAGAGTACTTGCATGCCTTTGGTAGAATTGTACAAAGCCACTGCTATAGCTTTAGCCTTGAGCTATACTACCAATTGGATAATAATACTGCACAGTAATAATTGGACGCTTTTTAAGGGCCTTTGAGTAGCTGATAAATATTAGTGGGTGGTGGCAGCTGGTACTGCCGTATAGTCTGGAAAAAAGTGACACAGCTGGACAGCCTGCACCAGCCTTCCCCAGGAGTATCTGTGTGGTTGTATAAACTCTTCTCAAAGTGTGTGTGTGTGTGTGTGTGTGTGTGTGTGTGTGTGTGTGTGTGTGTGTGTGTGTGTGTGTGTGTGTGTCAGCTACTTGGGCAGGGGCATGAAGCACTGATTGGACATAGAGGGTGCTGGAGGTTTTAGCTTGCCCACTAGACTGAGATCTGGACCTTATACCTGTGCCAGTGGGGAGTCTTATTGGGGACCTGAAGAGCAAGGGAGCAACCAGCCCCAGACTGACTGTGATCTCTGTGTGCACTTAAGGGAAATTGCACTTTACTGTGTGTATTTATTATCCTTTCCTCCTATATGAGATGCCTCTCACTGGTGTTAGTGGTGAGAATTGAGGCTCCTTGATTGCTGGGCCAGGGCACGGGCATCATAGCCTATATTTCAGATTTGTGCCAGACATAATAAACAAATTCATAACTTAAATGTATGTATTTAGGAATCAAAAATTGTCACAGCAATAGAAGAGTCAGCTTTATGATAATCCTCAGGAAAATGACAAAGTTGACCGGTAGGTTACAACTGAAGTTTTGTGAAAAGAAGTATATGTTTGTGTAGTTCAGAAGCTGCAGCCCTACAATTTAAAATTAATGCATAAATTACCTAAGATAGGGTATATGACAGAAGTCATAGGTTAAAGCAAAAAAAAAACCAACCTCCCGGATTCATGAAGCTCGGCGCAAGGCCGGTGTAAGGCTTGCGCCGGCAGTGCAGTGTATAACCGGCATAGCAGCGCCACATGCATAGTAATGAGTGCGCGCCGCAACCACAACCATGTGCAGAGGGCACGTGCGCGAGCCTAAGTAGGATGCGCCCGTAGGCGTGGCCAAGCCGGCAGGCGAGGAGCAACCTAAAGTGCTGACTGTCACAGGCCGCCTGCAATAGTAACCACACCAACCAGTGTCCGTGGATAATGAAACGTACGCAGAGTATGCAACATAGTACCCGTCTACACAAAACAGAGAACCAAACATTAACCCACGAAGTCCAAATTGTACCCGTTCAAGGAACAAAGGATACGCATAATACCGTGTCCGTCACGCAATGCACTGTCAGTGGGCATACCCAGTGAAGGTGTACCGCAGCATGTCAGCGCGCCGCACCTACACACGAGTAGCCCCATGGGCATGGTCACCAGCAGTTCCACAGTGGTAGTGAGAGTACACAGCCAGGCAGCCATGTCTATATAACAACCAGAAAGAAACCAGATACCCTAAACACAGACAAACATGTGCACAGCAACATGTACTAGACCCAGCAACGTGCCGTGATACACATAGGATGGCGTATGCCGAAGCGGAATATCCAGAAATAGAACCCATGCATGCAAATGGAATACACAACAGCCCCATTATAGCACGTAACCCACACCCATGTACAACCGTCCACCCAATCCAGCTAGCAGCCTTGCGCAGCTGCACACCTACACACAGTGGGTATACCTCAAATGTAGTATGAAGTATTGTCCTAGGCAGTGCCACGCGTGCAAATATGTACCCCACATGTCAACATCCCACCTCAGGTACTGATATCCAAATGGCCGCATGTGAATGTGTCGGCAGAATGCGTACATCCCGCATGTGGTACGGACCTGTCGAAACCCCATAGGCGTTCACACGCCACGGTGTCCATAACTGTACACATCTGGACAAAGCAGTATGTGCAGCCACTGTACCGATGATTAGCTATGCAGACATGTCAAACACAACACATAGGGTGGAACATCTGCCCACCAAGCAGGACACCCCAACAGGGTGCCACATGCACAGAAGGTGAAGGTGGGACATCACACGTAGATAATAGTGGTGCCGGATGGCCAAACACCCACGGCCAATGCAAAGGATTGAATAACATGTATATGCCTGGATGAATGGGTATGTCATATCATGGGAATAGCCTAAGCTATCCAACATAATAGCCATGCGTACCAGATACAAACTGCCAGTAACACGCAGTAGTAATGCAGGAAGGCATACACGACTGTGGGAATATCACAGGACATATGGCACGTGCCAAGTGTTGACACATGACACAAATGTCCAGGATGGGGCCCCCTGCAAAGAGGAACACGTGCCAACTCCACCCCCCACTGACGTATCGGCAGTGGAAACACAACCCAAACACACACCAACACCACCGTCCATCCCACGATAGCAACGGAGGCCGGTCAAAGACCACCATGATGCGTGCACAAACAGGGACACGTGTAACCGTTGCTCTGACAACCCCCCACAGGCCACCGAATAATAGTATGGACATACGCATGTAATGCTGCGAAGGATGTGTGGTAGTCCTCAGTATCACAGAGGTAGGTACACAGATACACTGTAATCAACCGTGACATATGTGCACTGTACACAGCATACCTGCAGGTAATACATAGTTCAATCATGTGCCACAGAAATATCCACGTACGAATGAGGACAGGGGATAGACAAGTGTGAATGGGACAAACTATGAACATAGGTTCATAGGTTCATACTAGGCTATCTGCCCAAGGGCATTTATAAGCCTAGCCCATAGTTCTGTGGCCTTCACCACCCCTTTAGTTTGAAGAAAACTATGCCTATTATATTGCTGTTCCCCTGTCAAGCAGTGACACTGAAGTAATCCCTGGGGTATATCTGCGATCTCCCATCCATTGGTCAAGATTCCTCTTGAACAAGGCCAGCGAGGTGCTCTGCCTCACATGTACCGGGATTTTGTTCCACAGCATAGGGAGTATCTGGGTGATGAATCTGTCCCTCCAGCACGTTCTATTAATGACCGTGTCAAGGTTTAAGTCTCCCGCCCTTGTGGTTCTGAGGGATCTAGATTTTTTAGGTGAAGCATATTCATCAAATCTGGGTTTGACATGGCCTTGTATGTCAGGCACAGGTCACCTCTGAGCAAGCGGTATGCGACTGAATAGAGCTGGAGTTCTTTCAGTCGGGCAGCATAAGACATATTTTTGAGACCCTTTATCCTTTTGGTGAGGAACTTTTGGGGCCTTTCCAGCTGCTGCAGGTGTCGGGTCAGATACATTCCGAATGGGGCATTCTACTCAATCATAGGTCTAATGAGTGATGAATACAGGGGGACGATGACCTCCCTTGATCTAGATGTGAATCCCTTCATGATCAGGTGGGCAATGTAGAAGGTCTTCCTAACTACTTTAGCAACATGAGTGTCAAACGAAAGGTTACTGTCAACCTGGGTCCCCAGATCCCTGATAACTTCTTCTGTGCTCAGTGGATTGCCACCTATATGATAGCTAGGGGTAACCTTGTTTTTCCCGAAGGGCATGACTATGCATTTCTTGGCGTTTAGCTTTAGGCCATGTCTCTGGCACCAGTTATCCGTTTCTGTGAGGCCCTTCTGAAGGATATCTGTGTCAGATGTGTCTTCCACTATGGCACCCAGTTCGCAGTCATCTGCAAACTTTGTCAGCCATAACCCTCCTGTGTTTGCTTGTACTTCAGAAAAGTAGATGCCGAACAAGCGTGGACCCAGGACTGAGCCCTTTGGGACACCACTTGTGACCGGCTTTGAGTCTGACATGGCGCCAGCAACTCTGACCCTGTGGGTTCTGTCACTTAGCCAGTTTGCAACCCATCTTGTGATGTATGGGTTTACATTCAAGCTGATGAGTTTTTCAATGATACCTGAGGGGGGTATTGTGTCGAAGGCCTTTGCCAGGTCGAGGTAGGCTGTATGGACTGCCTTACCCTCATCAATGGCCTTGTTGACTGTTTCGAAAAAGTCAACCAAGTTTAAAAGGCATGATCTGCCTTTGACAAAGCCAAACTGGGTTGGATCCAAAGTCTGCAAGTTCCCTATGTCTTTATCTATGAGTTCCATTATGATCCTCTCCATGGCTTTGCAGATAAGGCTTGTCAAGCTAATGGGACGGTAATTTCCAGGGTCAGTGGAGGCACCGCCCTTGTGAAGTGGGACCACAGTCGCCTTGCGCCACTCCTTGGGTATGTATCCTGAGGTGAGGCTAAGATTAAACAGCTGTCCTAACTGCGGGTTTAATTCCTCATTGAGTTTGTGGAGTACACAGCTGGGGACACCATCCGGTCCCATGGATGCTGTGTTTTCTGCCTTGGAGAGAGCAGTTCTCACCTGGGCGTTAGAGATGTTTGGGGGGCTACAATCCTCTGGTATAGATATCTCTCCTTTTGGGGGGGAGGGGAGAAGTTTGCACTGAACCTGTCAGCCAGTATGTTGGCAATGTGTGTAGGTTCAGTAATCTTCACATCATTTTGAACTAATTCTGAGCATATCTGGGAGTTTCCTCCTAGGTGTCTAACATAGCTAAAGAAGGCCTTATGATTGTCTTTTGAGTCCTTGGTGATTTATCTCTCAGAATTTGCCTTGGATGATTTTATGAGAGCTCTTAGTTCTTTACTTATAATGAGCAAGGGTGTCTTACCTTTCAAGGATTTTGCTCTATCTTGTAGTAGCTTCCTCCTTTTGTTGTAGAGCTTGTTTATGGCTGGGGTCCACCAGACTGGATGCTTGCCTTTGGTACAAAGAGTCTTAGTTTTGTTTGGGATTGCCTGATCCATGCAGTCCTGTAGGTGCTGGTAGAAGGCATATGTAAGTGATTCAGCGGTTTGAGTAATGTTTACCACCGGCTCAGGGGCCTTAAAGGAGACCACACTAGTTTTTAGAAGTGTGAAGTCGGCTTTTGAGAAAGGCATATGTATGGTAACCGGCACCACCCACAGCATTGTATGCCAATAGCAGAAGCTATTGTAGGTTGTCCAAACACACGTGTCCATACACACGGAATATCATAGCAATAACACACGCCTGGATGTGGGTAATGCTAGATATACCCACGGTAGACATGGTGCGGTCCCGAGGCTGATGCCCGAGGGACCACACAAAGGAAACCGTGGGTAAATACAGCAGTACCCACACCCAGACGGGTCATTGCTAGTATGCCATATCAGTGTCCAGTAGGCGATTCCCATGGATGGACAGCGACGACCAAGATGGCACCCATAACTGGAAACCTGGAATTACACAGCTGCAGTAAGGCATAGCACAGGAAATACAGATAGGGACTACATTAGAAATTCCATACAAAGTCAGACCATCGCAATACACGCACAGCTCTCAATCTGCCATCACCAAAATGGGGATCACTCGCCCATAATGCGGAACAAATGGGCGACCTGTGGAACACATACTAATGGCTCACTAACAACTTCAACTAGGAAGGTCATAGGATGGTTAAACTATGGTTCCCACTTATAAAGAAGATCCTTTAATGAATTAATATGATTAATGTCAATTGACCATGGATTACACTAATCAGCATAAAATAACCACTGGCACCTTATGGCACACAATCCAAAAACACATAGGTAGATGAAACAGTCAACGAGAAATAGTCCAGACAGTGCCCAAATGGTACAAAAAAGGTTCCTTTATACAGTAAGCACTAGGCTCCTTCAGACTTATACCTAACATAAAAGCATTCAGGTTTTAAATATCCTCCTTACATTTTCATTGGTCAATTTCATCAAACAATGAACAATTAACCCCAGCATATAAGCGCAACTCAATGTTAAATACTCACACATATATTAACATCTTTAAAACATCTTATTAAAACATATATTATATTATATTGTACTATGCCTAATTTTCATCAATTATAAATATACAATATATATAAAATATATTATATCAATGTAAAACAGTGGTAAACAACTGAAAGAGTGGACTAATAGGTGTTAAATGTATAGCTTTAAACTACATTCCTGTTATTTGGGTTTAAGCCTCCGCTTCTCAAAAGAGGCTTAATCTGTGCTTCATCATTCAACCCTGGTGTTTGGTCAGCTCCATCTAATAATCCATCTCAATTCACATTCTAAATGAGCAGTTGATATTTGGGATTAAAATCTAGCCTTGAAAACACTGAATTTAAAAGTGGAACCCAAATCTATGTATGTTTGGCCAAAGCATATGTACTCGATGATGCCCCATGTTAGTGGGTGAAAGCGCAGTATCTTTGGACTGTGGAGTGTATCGTTGTTGTCATCATCTGTTTTGGTCTGGTTTATGTTCATTAATGTCTTTTATGAAGATGACCAGGACTCAAGGTTTGCTGTATTTCCGCTTACTGGCACATGGATATAGATATGCCAAGTAATACATAATATGGGTAGTCAAACAGACATCCAATGGGGAACATACAGCATCAGTCAAAACCACTGGCCAGATGCTGACAGTCCAACAAGTTCTACACTTTACATATGCACACTGGTGTCCATTGTAGGACCAAAATTGCTCCTCGCAATACCAGCTGCGATCGACCCAGAAGAAATGACAGCCATGACTACGGCACAGCTAGACATATGCACCACCAGAAGGTTTGATGACAAGTGTCCATGAAATGCAGGACATATGAACAGAAATCCCCAGATTGTCGAGTCCATAGAAGTGCGTCATCCCAGTCCCGCACACATGAAGGATGTGTAATGTGTACCAGGGTTGCAGCCATGGGATCCTGGGTATGCAGAAATGGGGCTCGTGTTGTTTGGCAGATAATCTGGTCAGGAGGGATGTGGGTATAGCACATGCCTTACTCCCCACTAGTGATGCAAAGCATCCACCGGATAATGCTGAAAGCAGGTGTGAAATGTGTACAGCCCTATATCAGTGTCCAGTAGGCGATTCCCATGGATGCACACGTACCAAAGATGGCACCCATAACTGGAAACCATGGAATTACACAGCTGCAGTAAGGCATAGCACAGGAAATACAGATAGGGACTACATTAGAAATTCCACATACAAAGTCAGACCATCGTATGAATACCGCCATACAGCTCTCAATCTGCCATCACCAAATGGGGATCACACCATAATGCGAACAAATGGGCAACCTGTAACACACTAATGGCACCAACAACTTCAACTAGGAAGGTCATAGGATGGTTAAACCATGTTGCTCACTTATAAAGAAGATCCTTTAATGAATTAATATGATTAATGTCAATTGACCATGGAATACACCTAATCAACATAAAATAACGCTGGCACCTTATGGCAACAACACATAGGTAGATGAAACAGTCAACGAGATAAATCAGTCAAATAAAAATTCATATAAAGTAAGCCACCTCACCAAACATAACATAAAAGCATAAAATATCCCTCCAAAACCAAACTCAAACAATGAACAAGCAATAAAGCCAAAAAATACACAAAAACAAAATAAAACATGTATATATAACGCCTAATACCACATCAGATAAAACAATACCATAAAAACATATGTATATTATACATGTAAACAGTGTAGGGCGAACACAGATGACAAAATGGTTAAAAACAAGTACAAACCATACCATATGAGGCCAAACAATATTCAGAGATACAAGGTTGGAGTCAACCACCACCTAATAACCAGCACCACATAGAACATCACCACCTGGGACAAAAATCTAGCCCAAAACACCACCAAAAGTATGCCGGATGTGAAACCCTGCCACAACCCATGAGCAGACCACATCAGCGGATGTAACCTACCCACCAACCCACCATAGATACCAGGTAGGAACGCCACCAGGGCCATGAACAGCCAAGCCAGGCATAGTCTAGGGTGACACATCTGTACAACAGCGGCTATGTAAGTAAAGAACTATCCAGGCAGCAAACACACACACACACACAGGGAACCCATCAACCCACCTACATGAACACACAGATGCATGCATTACACACCAACAGATACCATA
This sequence comes from Protopterus annectens, assembly GCF_019279795.1. Classification (NCBI taxonomy): domain Eukaryota; kingdom Metazoa; phylum Chordata; order Ceratodontiformes; family Protopteridae; genus Protopterus; species Protopterus annectens. The sequence continues at coordinate 990,872,256 of NC_056741.1, forward strand.
CACAGAGCCAGCATACTTCTAGGCTGACATCATCCAAAACAATATGCATATAGCATATGAGTCCAGCAACCATGCAAACAACACACACAACACACACACACACACACACAACCGAGTTGAAATACCTACCAAACACCACAGCATGATGCATTTACAGAACACCAAAGATTACTGAGCACAGCACTGTCAGAGGCATACTAGGTGACAACAACAATAGCAGATATATAAGTGTAGCAACCATCCAGAATGGAAACACACACACACACACACACACACACACACACACCATTGAACACCCACCTACAACACAGCATGATGCATTTACAGAACACGCTACCAAGACCAACACAGACACACAGGTGACATCAAAAGGAATGAATAGATAGCCATATGTAAGCCAGCCTAAAAGAACCATCTGCAGAGCAGCAAACACACACACACACACACACGAACCCAACCTACGAACACACTACAGCATGATATTACAGAACACACCAAGATTACACAGCACTGCCAGAGGCATACATACTAGGTGACACATCATCCAGAAGGAATAGCAATAGCCAAGGTATGTGGTAAAAAGCATGACCATCTGCAGAGGCAGCTGGAAACACACACACACACACACACACACTTGAACCACACAACCTACGAACACACTACAGCAACATGCACATACAAGCAGATTACTGAGCACAGTGCTGTCAGAGGCATACTAGGCATCATCCGTAAAGGAATAGCCAATATGTATGTGTTTAATCAAAAAGAACCATCCAGGCAGCTGGAAACACACACACACACACACACTGGAAACACACACAACACACACATAAACACCTACAGCTTTATACAGACCACCAATGATTACACACAGCACTGTCAGAGGCATACTTCTAGGCGGGTGATATCATCCGCAGAATAGACATATGCCAGCCAAGGTATGTGCGATGACAATGCAGAACACAACCAACACACACACACACACACACAGGAAGATTGAACCTACACTACCTATGAACACACTACAGCATAATGCATGGACATCACCACATACTGACACTACCACCATGTATCAGGATGTCATCACAGCATACACCTAGAGCAGACATACCTCACACACCCTGAACACACCGGCAGCCTCACACCATACATACACACATACATGAACATGACGCACGTGCATGTACACATACAGTTACGGGCATGCATACCTAGAATCCAGAGGCATAGCATACTGGGGTGACATCAGGAAGGCAGATGCCGAGTGTGTCCACCACACATATAAAGGGGCATGCACACACGCAAGGGGAAACACTACACACAAATCTTCACAGATCGACACGAAGTGTGTCCATCTAATAGCTACCACTGGGCATGCTCATACATTTAGAATCTGAGAGTGACATGCATAACATGGGTGGAATCATGGAATAGAGGGACATGTGTGCCACTACAGCTAAGCATGCTACAGGGCAGCTGGAAACATACACACACACACTTCACACACGGTAAGCATCCAACCACAGTGCTACCACTACTGCAGAGCACACACATACACATGGGGTGGAATCATGGAAGGCAGAGTGTGACCATCGGTGTCCACTCTACACAACAGCAACCCGGCATGCTCACACACGGGCGCTGCAAAGGGGAAACATACATGCACATGGGGTACACAGACGGGCGCTGTGCACTGTACTGTGTGTCCATCTACACAGCTTTACTGGGCATGCTCACACAGAATCCAGAGTACATGCATACACATGGGGTGGAACCATGGAAGGGCAGATGTGGACCGCGTGTGTGTCCACCACAACAGCAACCCGGCATGCTCACACAGGGCGGTTGCAAAAGGGAAACATACATGCACACGGGTATCTTCACAGACGGATGCTGTGTGCACTGTACTGTGTGTCCATCTACAGCACTGGGCATGCTCACAACTTAGAATCTGCAGTGCAGACATGCATACACATGGGGTGGAATCATGGAAGGCAGAGGTGGACCATCGGTGTCCACCTACACAACAGCAACCCGGCATGCTACACACGTGGCGGTAAAGGGAAACATACATGCACACGGGTATCTTCACAGATGGGCGCTGGTGTGCACTGTACTGTGTGTCCATCTACACAGCTGCTTACTGGGCATGCTCACACACTTAGAATTTGAGTGCAGACATGCATACACATCATGGAAGGGCAGAGTGTGGACCGCCATGTGTGTCCACCACACAACAGCAACCCGGCATGCTCACACATGGCGGTTGCAAAGGGGAAACATACATGCACACGGGTATCACAAACAGGCACGGTGCACTGTACTGCGTGTCCATCTACACAGCTGCTTACTGGGCATGCTCACACACTTAGAATCTGCAGAGTGCAGACATGCATACACATGGGGTGGAATCATGGAAGGGCAGAGTGTGGACCATCGTGTGTGTGTCCACTACACAACAGCAACCCGGCATGCTCACATGTGGCGGTTGCAAAGGGAAACATACATGCACACGGGTATCTTCAGACGGCATGGTGTGCACTGTACTGTGTGTCCATCTACACAGCTGCTTACTGGGCATGCTCACACACTTAGAATCTGCAGAGTGCAGACATGCATACACATGGGGTGGAATCATGGAAGGGCAGAGTGTGGACCACCACACAACAGCAACCCGGCATGCTCACACACATGGCGGTTGCAAAGGGAAACATACATGCACACGGGTATCTTCAGACGGGCGCTGGTGCACTGTACTGTGTGTCCATCTACACAGCTGCTTACTGGGCATGCTCACACACTTAGAATCTGCAGAGTGCAGACATGCATACACATGGGGTGGAATCATGGAAGGGCAGAGTGTGGACCGTGTGTCCACCTACAACAGCAACCCGGCATGCTCACACACTTAGTATGTGCTACGCCGTCCGCATGCAGACGGAGTACACACCGCAAGTCATGGCCAGGTAAACCCGCACACGCACAGGGTGGACACACATGCAGTTACACGCACACAGATGATGACATCACGCCACGGGTGCAGGCTGAACATGTACACACTGCAGTGAACACTGTAGCTGCCATGCCAGCACCATGTCATTGGTGCAGCAGTATGCCTCACGGTCCAGCAACAGCATGTGACATATGTCCACAGGTCTATATGGTGTACAGCCATGCAGAGTACACATGTACTATCAATGATCCCACAGGTGTGATGTAATCCACCCATATCGGTATACATGGACAGGCGTGCTCCACACATACCACGGGCCTGACACAGATATGACACATGACTGCAGCTGTACCACAGAGAAACAAAGTCCAGATATGTCATATATGTGATTGTCTGGCTGTGTGCATGGACTGCACACAGGACACATACAAAGCCTGTGATGTACCACATGCATAACACACGGCGTGGTAATACACACACGAATGGAAGGTGGACACATGTATGTGGTATGCTCCCCCTACAGGGTGTAGCGGTGTTGACTGGGACACATACCCTTGTACAGTTTGCCGGTGACAGCTGTGATACCATACCACAGTCCATGTTCCATGTATGTCGACACACATGTCACAACGTAGCAATGCATACACACATGGCAACAGGGATACTGTGATGTGTACAGCCATGCAGCCATGCATGAGTCCGATGTCCATAACACAGTTGCAACCCCTACCACATGCATACCCATCATGGGGCCATATGGCATAGTAACAGCACGCATGGTATGTGTGTACATCATGTGTTTAAACACCTGTCCACATGCATGTGTGCAGGTGGTGGTCACAGGTGTGTCACACACCATCCTACCCTGCCATGTGCATACAGTCTGCTATGTCGCTACATGACAGTGCTGCCATAATGCATACCCATCGGTCAGGTGTCATCGACCATATGTCACATGGCCACTGTAACCCCTACCACCTCCCAAGTGCATATCGGCACAGCTGCGGATACAGTGTTGGTAATAATGCACTACATACCGCTGCATGCCTGCACATATCCCATATAGGGTGTGGCATTCCCTAACCGACATGTGTGCAGGAATGTGTGCCCATGTATGCCACAGATCGGGGGGACTATGTGCCACACATCACTGTACACCATGGTAGAGATCTGTACATACCTCAGTGTGGGTGCATGGATGTGGATGGTGCAGTACATGCAACACGTCGTCCCTCCATGTAGACATGTGTGGTCACCACCATGTCAATGTGTCAACATGTGTGTATGTCTGCTGCCTGTTGTGAGGGTGTATGCAGATATAGTGTTGTGAATGGACACTAACCACACAGGGTGACCATCCCGTACTGGTGCTGCATTGTATGACCCTGTCAATGCGTGAGCCATACTGGCCACCTGTGCAAGTCCGCCCTGTGACATGGTGTGGTGCATTGTATTGTGAGGTGCTGACCACACAGGCAGGTGTCCCCATCTGCACACAATGGGTGTGCGCCATAGTGGTGTACACCCGCAATATGGACATATTCCTGTACTGGTACAGCATCCTACTGCTGCACAGTGCACCACAGCTGACAGGTGACACCTGGTCAGTCAGCATGCTGTGTACGACACCTGCAGAATGTCACCATACCTGTACTGTGTCATGCCATGTATGTGATGTCTCTGTCCAATAGCCTGTGGCACCACACAGGCGCCAGGTGCAGTATATGTGTGGACATGTGTCATGTACCGTGTAAACAACGCTTACACTATATCTAGCCGTGCTCGCAGGTTTACACGTAGAACTTCTCTACTTGCAATCTAAACTGTCTGTTCTCTATCACAAAAGCTCAGCACCTGCTCCCACAGTATTCCTACATAGGTAAAGTACATGTATACTAGACGGAGTACTACACTAGCCTAGAATCCCCTTGAGTACCCACCCCTATAGGTCCCTTCTGACCCAGTTACACAGCAAACGCATTCACGCTTTTCTGGCATGTCGAAGGGTCAATTAGCGACCTCTCCTGTTCAGATGGTGAATCTGGGCATCCTGAGGCAATGTTACAGGTGCCTCATGGACACGGACAACCCGCACCTCCCACCAAACATACATGTGCGAGATGCAACTATATAGCCAGACAGTATGCTGAGCTCTCTCAAACCACGACCAGCAAGACCAAACGGCAGGACAAGGACACCACGCACACCACAAACCCAGTGTCACATGGAACTATCACAAATGCTAAACAAACACATGAACACACAAAGACATACTGGAGGCACTGTTAAAACATGTAAAAACCTAACGAGGCCTCGGCAGACACCCAAGCAACTTCCTCCACAAGACATAGGACATGCAACACATAGTTCTCAACATCAGTGTAAACAGTCACAGCCCCTAAGGCCACACACAATGCCAGACAAACTTGTAATAGATGACGCCATAGTCAGACACACCGACGTCCCACCCACCAGACTGAACAAGGGAATGATCACAGTAGGCTGCCTGTCGGGCGCTGGAATCCGCCACATAACACGCACTCAGGTCACTCCAGCATGTACAGTATGGCATGACGTCATTGTCCATGCTGGTGTCAACGACCGGAGACATACCACCCTGGGATACATAGAGGGGCTCTCAGATTGTGTAGCCCAGGCCAGCATGACCCTGACCCTGAGTATCCCACCCTCATCAAGAATGATGCCACAATACTGAGTCCAAATGATCACCCTTGATAATTGCCTGATTACCGTGTCAGTCTGAGGGGATCCAATGTCCTCTTGCCTGGGATGACATGCTTGACATGCCACGCCCTTCACAAGGGATGGCTTGCACCTGTCGCCCCTGGGCTTCAAGAGTTTGGCAAAGGCTCCTGCCATCCCCACAGTGCCCACTGCAGGCAAGGCTGAAATGATAAACCTACCACCCTAGACTACAAACCTGGAAAAAACTAAGGGTAATACTGCTCAATGCCAGTAGTCTACGCCCAAGCTGCACGCCCTAAAAAGCCCTCCTCAGTATGGAGGACATCGATGTCAGTGCTGTGACTGAAACCTGGTTCAGGGCTCCTGAGACCACCCCAGCACTATCAGGTCATATCACGCATTCAGGACCCTAACCCGGACCGAACCACAGAAGGAGGGGGAGTCTCCATTTCCATGAAGGATACCCACACCTCCAGGTTGGCAGGAACGCATGTAGCAGTGGGGACCATCCAGGTGCAATTAACCATGGGTAGGACTGCCCTACAGTTTGTTGCATGCTACAGACCACCCTCCCAAACCCAGGATACCCGCACAGCCTTCCTGAAGACACTGGGGAGTATGAATGCTCTCACAACACCATCATATTGGGTGACATCAACCACCCATACATAGACCGGAAACATTACCCAGGACACAACACCCTACACCAAAGGTTCCAGGTGTTCATACACCCGAATGCTGTGGAACAACTATGCACCATACCCACAAGGGGAGGAACTATACTAGTCCTGATCATCACACATGGGGACGACATGCTCCACACAGGATGTACATCCCTCAACGGTGAGGTCAGACCATATAGTGATCTCACTGGAGATCCGCATCCCGCCCCCAACACCGGCAAGGGAGACCACAGTGAAGACCTCTCCACAGCGAACCCCACATGTCATACGACTGGTGTGGTACCCTACAAGGCCTCCATGCCAGTGGAAAACACAGGCCACACTGCTGAAACCCTTACAAATGCCTTCTACGAGCACCCCCAGGAATGTCTGGATCAAGCAATCCCTAATAACATCAGGACCTTGTCCACCAAAGGCAGGCACATGGTCTGGTGGACCCCAGCCATAAACAAACCATACAACATGAGGTGAAAGCTACTACATGACAGAGCAATATCACTACCAGGGAAGGCATCACTGATCAATACTGGTGGTAACATATGATCTCTCATACAATCATCCAAGGCCGCCTGTGGGACAGGACTTGCAAAGGACACATAAGACAACCATAAGGCCTTCCTTAGCTATGGTAGGAACATGGGTGGAAGCTCACAGTTATGCTCGGAATTAGTCCAGAATGGTACAATGATCACTGAACCCACAGACATTGCCAACAAACTGGCAGACAGGTTCCGTGCATATATCTACCCCCCCCAAGAGGGGAGGTATCTATCCCACCAGAGTCTAGCCTCCCAAACATATCAAATGCCCAGGTGAGAGCTGCTATCTGTAAAGCAGAGAACACAGCATCAATGGGACCGGACGGTGTCCCCGGCTGTGTGCTACACAACCGCAATGAGGGCCTCAACCCGCACATAAGGCTGCTGTTTAATCTTAGCCTTACAGGCTACCATGGATGGCATACGGCAACTGTGGTCCCCACTCCACCACGTGCTCACGGACTCTGGACATCACCCTATAAGCTTGACAAGCCTTGTCTGCAAAGCTATGGAGGACTACCATGGAGCCCATAAATGAAGACATTGGGGAACGAATAAATACTGGAACATACCCACATCGGCTTAGTCGAGGGCAGATCCTGCCTCCTGAACCTGGTTGACCTGTTCGAAGAGTCACTAAGGCCATTGATGGGGTACAAGTTCGCACAGACCAGTGACCTGGCACAGCGCTCAACCAAACTCCCACGGGCATCATAGAAAGGCTCACCAGATGTAGCCATATGTCGCATGGGTTGCCAACCGGATGAAGGTCAGAACCCACAGGGTTAGTGTTCCTGGTGCCATGTCAGACCGGCGTCCCGAGTGGTGGCCCACAGGGCTCAGTCCTGGGCCCCTCCTGTTCGCATTCAACTTTCCGACGTGCATGCACACATAGGGGGATTGTGGCAGACAAGGTATGCAGATGACTGCAAACCGGCCACCATAATCAACACCCCATCAGACACAGACATCCACCTGAGGTCTCATAGAAATGGATAACTGGTGCCAGAGCCATGGCCTGAAGCTACATGCCAGGGAAGGTATAGACCTACCCTTTGGGAAAGACAAGTTAACCCTGAATTACCACATAGGTGGTAATCCATTAAACACGGTTGACGTGATCAGGGACCTGGGGACCCAACTTGTCGGTAACCTCTCTTGACACTCACATTGCCAATGTGGTTGGGAAGACATTCCACAGTGCCCACCTGGTCATGAAGGAATTCACATCCAGATCAGGGGAGGTCATTGTACCCCTGTACTCTTCACGCATCAGACCAATGATTGGGTACAACGCCCCCATTCGGAATGTACCTAACCCAACACCTGCAGCAGTTGGAAGGACCCCAAACGTTCCCCAACACAGGGATAAAGGGGCTGAAACATATGTCACACGCTGCCCGACTGAGGGAACTCCGGCTCTATACCTTCTCATACCATCTGCTCCGAGGTGATCTGTGCCTGACATACAAGGCCATGTCCAACCTGGGTTTCATGGACATGCTCCACCTCCTAGGATCCAAACAACCACGGGCACGAGAGCAACAGACACAAACCTCAACACGGATATAAATAGGACATGCTGGAGGGACAGGTTCATCACCCAGAGACTCCCTACACCATGGAACAGATTCCCAGCCCTTGTGAAGCAGAGCCCCTCACTGACTCTGTCCAAGAGTAATCCTGACGTGTGGATGGGAGATCGAGGTATGCCCCAGGTATCATCTCTGTGTCACTGCTGGACAGAGGGACAGCAGACCAATGGATATAGTATCCTCATCCTAAGGGGTGGTGAAAGCCACACACACTCTGGCTAGGCTTACACATGCCATAGGGCACATAGCCTAGTATGCACCTATGCATGTACCTATGTAGGTGCCCAGGCAGGCGGGTACATGTGGTATGCTGATATTGCCAGATGTGCCTGTGGGTAACCCACAGCTACGGGGACTGATAACTGTGCTCCCAGTAAGCACCAACGAGTACACCATGTGAGGCATTCAGGGTAACCGAACCAACTAGGTGCTACACATGTAACCATCACACATACCGTACACAGCTCAATGCATGCTGCACCTGCACTACATGGTATGTCTGCTGCATGATGACAGTACACAACCCACGCCACATACGCACCTGTCACTTGTCATACACAACCACTGCAACATACACATCACACGCGCGCATACACAGGTATCACATACACCTCTCACTATCTTGTCCACCCTGTGCATCAGAATATATTTGCATAACTGCACCGATGGTGTGGATGACAGTGATGCGGCAGAGGCTTCATCATATGCACAGGGTGATATGTGTGCCAGGGGCATAGGCTGTACCAATGGATGACATCATGTGTGTGTAAGGGCTGGTGCATTTACTGGGCATGACTGTGCAGAATGCATGTGGATGTGGTGGAGCCCTACAGTTGTGTCTGCTGTGTGTGTGTGTACACAGTTCAGCCATACGTGATGCCTACACGGGTATACTTGGCAGCCCAGACTGTACAGTGCAGGTTGTACGCTCACTGTGTCCGCTCATGGCCACGCGTGACCCGTGCCTGCCTGGGGTCGCACGGCACTACCGGGTGGAGGTATGGAGTGGCCACCTCTGATGACACATGTCCGCTGGAACCGTGTCCATGGGATTGGCCAGGGCCACGCCCACGTGGCCTGCTGTGTCCTGGTGTGGTCGGTGTAGCACCAGCTGCACTGCTGCTGCTACCGCACTGTGTGAGTGGGCATGAGAGGTGGCACGCACGCCGACCTACACTAGGTGGTGTTGCTGGCCCACGGCCACGCGTCCCACGCCTCACCCCTACCAGGTGTTCCAGCACAGACAGCTCACGCCGTGGATTGACATGCCTCGTCGAGGATTCCAACCATCTCACCTAATCGCTATCCAGTACATTAGCAATCTGCTGTTGAGCATTCGCCAATGACTGGATGTTCTCATTTAGGGAACGGATTGCGCCCTCTGCAGCCTCTGCCCTTCTTGGTTCTGCCATTCAGCACGTGCCTGTGCCGCCATTACAGTCTGGAACATGCGCCTGGTGTAACCTGCTGCTGCGTGCTGTACAGCAGGTGCATGTCTGCCAGAGGTCCTCCTACGAGCAGCACCAGCCACATGCCTGTGTGGCACATCACCAGTCATTACACTGGCAACATGGTGTGTACGCGCACCTTCTGTAGCCACCACACATTCCTGCTCAATGCCAACAGACGCCGACTGTCCTTCCTCTATGGGCAACGGTGATGTGGTACGTGTCGGCATCAGAATCGTGTGCAGGGATGAGGGGACATAGGTGGGATGGTAATCAATGGCACAGCTTCTGCCCCTGACAACCCTGCCTGTACCTCATGCATATGGTCATCACCGCTAGTATCTGTGGGGACACTAGCATCAGATGGACCGCAGGAGGGGAATGCACCTACACCACCTGTGAATACAAAGACATACTGTAAGATACATGACACACACACAGACACGCACGCAGACACACACGCACGCAGACACACACACGCACACAGACACACACACACACACACACACAGACACACACACGCAGACACATCATGCATTTGATATTGCAGATGGCATGCAGCATTCCCACACTACAGCTCAGAGAATGCAGGCCAGACATTAATAGTGGTAGTATGCATACTGCCCTGGGGTGCACACTACATCAAGCAGGTGTCATATCAGTAGGCATGCAGTACACACATTCATGGTAGCTTGCATGCGTCACCGTGATACACCACAGGCAGGTTAACAGTACACATGGGGCGCCACTTTGACATGTACTCCGCCGACATGTGCGATAACATGTGGACATGTGACAATGGTGTCCCACCACATGCACTGCATCATACTGGGCATCACAGTGCAGTGTTATTTGTACAGGCTACAGATAGAATGCATGTGTAACAAAGATGTCTGTGCAGGTGTGGTTGGTGTGAGCCGTGTACATAGCTATACAGTGGGGAGTACAGGCACTGTGCCACTGCATGGCAACAGGACACAGGTATGATGCATAACATGGACGCATTGCATTGCCATGTCTGCAACACAGTCATGCTGTTCCACAGCACATATATGGTAGACATTGGTGGCACCTCTGGTGGCTGCAGACAGGCATTCCGGTTGTCTGGTGTGCCACACCAAATGTACAGGTGGTCCACTACGGCTATGATTGCACTATGTGTGGACAATTTGCAACGGTGTCTATCCACTCCAGACTTACTGTGTGGCAACATGCCTGTGGCTATCACCCATGGCCATGTTTGACTGGATCATGGACAGTTGTGTGTGATGGGCATCGTGTACCCATCCCTGTGGTGGCCCATGTGACATACACCCATACAAGTCGGAGGTGTCACAATCCAGAGGGCTATGCAGACAACAGTGTGGATGTTTGCTATGTCGGATGTAGGTCATGTCATGGTGTGACAATATTGCAGACAGATGTCACAACGTCTACACACAATGCAGGGGCATATGTCACATTGGTAACACCTGTGTGCTGGCCAGATCACAGCTCACTATGTGGTACTGTGTGAGTACCACAAATGGCATTCCAATGCATACTACATATGCATCCATTGTAGAACACCTCCACCATTGTATGCATAGCTGACTGCACATATCACACTGACAGGTACTGTGGTTTCATGCCAGTGTATACTAACAGTTGTATCTACTGTACATAGGTGGCATGTGTCTGGTGGTGCGACCTGTATACCGTGACTGGAGCAGAACCCAGGTGTGCATGTTATACCTGGCCACATGGCGAATATCTATACACTGTAACATGCCTGTTACTAACAACAGTCTCACCTGCGATGGACCCATGGCTGTGCAACACGCCAGAGGTACCTGTATAGGGGCGACAACAGTATAAACATTATCCATGACTGTAGCCACAGTAAGCACTGTGCATGTCACATCATGTACCTGTGTGATAGCATGTGGTATGCACACGTCTGCAAACACAACGTAGCATACTGTAGTATGCGGCTTGTGTGCCCATATACCTGGCATGTGTTGGTACATTACGTGGTGTACTGTGACACCCACACCTACGGCAGATATCATACACATATGCAAGACTGACTTACCAGGCAGCTCCAGGCTCATTGGTTGGGAGACACCCACCTCCACGATGGCAGCTAGTGTTTCTGCATGATGTTGCCTGGGTGTCCCCAGACTGGCCAGGAGCTCCTCCGTGTGTGCGTGGGGGGTGGGTTGGTGGCCCACCACCTGTTCCACCTTGTTCTCTGGCGATTGCGGTGGCACGCTGTCGTGCATGACAGGTCCATGCAGTGCGTATCTGCTGGTAGGTGCGGTTGTTGCCACCCACGCCATTCACCCTCCTGCATATCCTGCCACAGGTCATCCCGCCGCGCTTGCTGTGGAACATGGCTGAATAGCAGGTCATAGTTGTCATGGAGCAATGGTATGATTACGCCATCCTCCTGGCTGAAGGCTGGCAGCGTGAATGAGGCATTATCTGTAAGACATAATGATGGTGACAGGTCACATTTACACTGATGTACTGGCATACCGCTGGACATACATTGCTATGACATGTACATCTGCACAGTAATCTCTGCGATGCATCATGGCACTGACACAGCTGACGTGTTGCTGTCACACTGCAGCGGGTAACATATCATATCTGTGTGTCAACTCATCACACTGTACACACACCATGTAGATGGTAACCTGCTGTGGACATGTGTACCTGCCTGCACCTGTGTTCATACCAGCGGCAGTGTCCCAATGTGTGCACAGTTCTACTGTTCACCTGGATGCTGTGTATATGTCGCTAGGCATCACAGACGCAGCCATTATGGACAGTGGTGGCACTGCACACATACATGGACACCTGTACATGCATGTGTTGTGCCATGTACATCTACACAGCACTGTACAGGTGTTGGACAACCTGCCACGGCTCACCTGTATTGCACATGTGATACACATGGGACATTGTGTAATCATATGACATTAGCAGGGATGGTCATACATAGCATGTGTGCGCGTTGTACATGCCAACACACAGCACCTGTGACACCACAAGGTGCATCAGTGCCACATTACTGCTCTGGACAGTTGATAGTGCAAGTGCCATTTGGCCATCGCACCATGTATGACTGTGATGGCATGTGCAGCCTTGCTGGACAGGGCTGCATGGTATGGCAGGGTATGTCACATACATGGCACAGGGATGTGTCCCACCTGGGGGATACTGGTATTGGGAGGGTGGCTGTCCATTCCATATGTCATTGCTATGTGTATATGGACATTACGCATGTCTATCATCATGGTGTGGACAATGGCCTTCTGCAAGGTAGGCAGCATGCTGCTTGGTGGGTCGTGTGTATGGTGCATGCTGGTATCGCACATCCATGCATACACATTACCCCTGACAGGTGCTATGTGCTGTGATATTGTTCAACACAGTGCTGTATGTGCCCGCACAATGATATCCTGTGCACATGGATGGTACCCTGGCCTGACATGGGTACCACATATGTCTACATCCAGTGCCTGCTGCCACCATGTCGCAGGTGCACACAGCACCATCCCTCCCACAGGGACAGTGGTGTTGGGCACAGCATAGGTATCCATTTATGGGGACAGGGATGTTCACATAGCGGGGCACTGATGGTATCATCCATCGGACCATACACGATGACGACACCTCACACACCCAGCCCATTCAGTATGTTGTTCGCAACACTGACACAGCTATACTAGGCCAGGGACATTCCCAGCATACATACACAGATGCATGAACATCTGTCTGTGGCATGGGCTACAATGACAGGGGTTCAACACATACCGTGTTTGACTGTGGCTGGCGAGATGTTCTGTGCACATGTCTACACAGTAACCCTGTTCTACTGTAGCCAGCGGTGATGTGCTGTGCACATGTCAATGCTGCACATTGTGTTGGTGTCTGTCTGTCAACAGGCCAGTGGTGGAACACGCAAGGGTATTAGTGATCAAATATGCATGCCGCCCTGTACAGCTGTACTGCTAACATCTCAGGTGCTAATGTGTCATGGACATGCACACCTTACCGGACAGGTGGTAGTGGGTTGCCACCCATACCCATCACCTCTTGTGGGTTGCTATTATCCAACACCCTATTTGTATTGTATGTTCAGGCTATGCACCTGTGTGGGACATGTGGGCATGCAATGCGCATACCTTTGCACCCATTGCACAACATGTCACACAGGTACACAGGCAGCCATACACTTCACAGCTTGATGATGGTACAACAGGTGTTGTACACACACATATCCTGTGGGACATGGTCATGTACAGGCATGTCCGACAGTCACGCACACTGCTACCCCTATATGGGATATGCAGTACATGTGGCAGTACAGCAACTGTCACATGTACTGCAATGCCCCCTACCAACATGGAGCGGTACTGCCTGTGGGGATGCGCCTGCATCCATGCTGTGCCCATAGCTGACAGTTGTACATCAATACATGCAACATACCTCATTTGGTGTTCTCACGGGTGCATGTTCAACATGGCTCCACATTGTTTGTGTCTGTCACACAGTCATTGTTGTACATGGTTTACATGCCAGCCATGGCTTACTATATATGATTCCATGTAATTCATTGGGATACCATCATTATACATTAGAACAGCTTATTCCAGCCATCACATAGCCTTCCTAGATGACACTGTTAGCCAGCCAGTAGTAGGTGTTCCGCCATCTGCACATTAGTCACACAGTACGAGGGCAGATACCCATTCTGGGGACAGGGTGCTGACAGCTGTGGATGGGTGTGATGCTGTCGACAACCATAACTGCACCTGATGGTCACATCTGGATGGGTAACATTCACAACACACACCTACCTTCACGTAGTAACACATCATCTACAACAATGGACATTCCTGCCAGAACAATGTGTGCAGTATGTCTGTATGACCACTGTAGGCACCACTGGTGGCCCCAGCATGGCAGCCAACAGCACCGTGTATATCCCGGAACCATGGGTTACACCATTCACAACACACCTGTCTTGATGACCCTGTTGTGGATCACAGTGCAGTTCCACACATCATGTTACACTAGGCATCATGCACTGATATGTTGTGTGAACAGCTGTGCAACTCAACATATGCACACATGACACATCACCTGGTACAATATATCTCTTATACAACGTGTTATTGTGACCGCCCTGTGATGGCATTACACAGGCTAGGTACTGGGACATGTGATGGCTCACCGTGTCATCACCTCTGGGTGTGTGTCCAAGTGTACAGTAGGCAGTGGTCTGAACACAGGGACACTGTACATTGACCTACTGTGTCACTGCAACTGTTGCCTATGCTCATACTGTAATTATACAGGCATGTGGTATCTGACCGCCATGACAGTCCTGGTCGACCACGCTGCTGTCGCAGACATGACGTGCGGCCATCTCCCTGGGGTGTGGAGCACACATGTACATCTTCACATGCTATAGGGGCAAGGAAATGTCCCCAAAAATACCCCGGGGTACTGTTTTCAATCCCAAAAATTGTATGTGATGTCTCTGTCCACCATAGCCTGTGGCACCGACCACAGGCGTCAGGTGCAGTATATGTGTGGACATGTGTGTCATGTACCGTGTAAACAACGTTACACTATATCTAGCCTGCGTTCGCAGGTTTACACGTAGAACTTCTCTACTTGCAATCTAAACTGTCTGTTCTCTATCACAAAAGCTCAGCACCTGCTCCCACAGTATTCCTACACAGGTAAAGTACATGTATACTAGACGGAGTACTACACTAGCCTAGAATCCCCTTGAGTACCCACTTCCCTATTGGTCCCTTCTGACCCAGTTACACAGCAAACGCATTCACGTTCTTTGGCATATCGAAGGGTCAATTGCTAGCGACCTCTCCTGTTCAGCTGGTGAATCTGGGCATCCTGAGGCAATGTTACAGGTGCCTCATGGACACGGACAACCCGCACCTCCCCCACTAAACAAAATACATGTGAGAGATGCAACTATATAGCCAGACAGTATGCTGAGCTCTCTCAAACCACGACCAGCAAGACCAAACGGGAGGAGAAGGACACCACGCACACCACAAACCCAGTGTCACATGGAACTATCACAAATGCTAAACAAACACATGAACACACAAAGACATACTCGGAGGCACTGTTAAAACATGTAACAAACCTAATGAGGCCTCCGAAGCAGACACCCAAGCAACTTCCTCCACAAGACATAGGACATGCAACACATAGTTCTCAACATCAGTGTGCTAAACAGTCACAGCCCTTAAGGCCACACACAATGCCAGACACACTTGTAATAGGTGACGCCATAGTCAGACACACCGACGTCCCACCCACCAGACTGAACAAGGGAATGATCACAGTAGGCTGCCTGTCGGGCGCTGGAATCCGCCACATAACACAAGCACTCAGGTCACTCCGCAGCATGTACAGCATGACGCGTCATTGTCCATGCTGGTGCCAACGACCGGAGACATACCTCCCTGGGATACATGAAAGGAGACATAGAGGGGCTCTCAGATTGTGTAGCCCAGGCCAGCATGACCCTGACCCTGAGCAGTATCCCACCCTCATCAAGAATGATGCCACAATACTGAGTCCAAATGATCACCCTTGATAATTGGCCTGATTACCGTGTCAGTCTGAGGGGTCCAATGTCCTCTTGCCTGGGATGACATGCTTGACATGCCACGCCTTCACAAGGGACGGCTTGCACCTGTGGCCCCTGGGCTTCAAGAGTTTGGCAAAGGCTCCTGCCATCCCCACAGTGCCCACTGCAGGCAAGGCTGAAATGATAAACCCACCGCCCTAGACTACTAACCTGGAAATAACTAAGGGTAATACTGCTCAGTGCCAGTAGTCTACGCCCAAGCTGCACGCCCTAAAAAGCCCTCCTCAGTATGGAGGACATCGATGTCAGTGCTGTGACTGAAACCTGGTTCAGGGCTCCTGAGAGCACCCCAGCACTATCAGGTCATACCTCATATCACGCATTCAGGACCCTAACCCGGACCGAACCACAGAAGGAGGGGGAGTCTCCATTTCCATGAAGGATACCCACACCTCCAGGTTGGCAGGAACGCATGTAGCAGCAGGGACCATCCAGGTGCAATTAACCATGGGTAGGACTGCCCTACAGCTTGTTGCATGCTACAGACCACCCTCCCAAACCCAGGATACCCGCACAGCCTTTCTGAAGACACTGGGAGTATGAATGCTCTCACAACACCATCATATTGGGTGACATCAACCACCCATAAATAGACCGGGAACATTACCCAGGACCCAACACCCTACACCAAAGGTTCCAGGTGTTCATACACCCGAATGCTGTGGAACAACTATGCACCATACCCACAAGGGGAGGAACTATACTAGTCCTGATCATCACACATGGGGACGACATGCTCCACACAGGATGTACATCCCTCAACGGTGAGGTCAGACCATATAGTGATCTCACTGGAGATCCGCATCCCGCCCCCAACACCAGCAAGGGAGACCACAGTGAAGACCTCTCCACAGCGAACCCCACATGTCATACGACTGGTGTGGTACCCTACAAGGCCTCCATGCCAGTGGAAAACACAGGCCACACTGCTGAAACCCTTACAAATGCCTTCTACGAGCACCCCAGGAATGTCTGGATCAAGCAATCCCTAATAACATCAGGACCTTGTCCACCAAAGGCAGGCACATGGTCTGGTGGACCCCAGCCATAAACAAACCATACAACAAGAGGTGAAAGCTACTACATGACAGAGCAATATCACTACCAGGGAAGGCATCACTGATCAATACTGGTGGTAACATATGATCTCTCATACAATCATCCAAGGCCGCCTGTGGGACAGGACTTGCAAAGGACACATAAGACAACCATAAGGCCTTCCTTAGCTATGGTAGGAACATGGGTGGAAGCTCACAGTTATGCTCGGAATTAGTCCAGAATGGTACAATGATCACTGAACCCACAGACTTTGCCAACAAACTGGCAGACAGGTTCCGTGCATATATCTACCTTCCCCCCCCCCCAAGAGGGGAGGTATCTATCCCACCAGAGCCTAGCCTCCCAAACATCTCGAATGCCCAGGTGAGAGCTGCTATCTGTAAAGCAGAGAACACAGCATCAATGGGACCGGACGGTGTCCCCGGCTGTGTGCTACACAACCTCAATGAGGGCCTCAACCCGCACATAAGGCTGCTGTTTAATCTTAGCCTTACTACAGGCTACGTACCCAATGGATGGCATACGGCAACTGTGGTCCCACTCCACCAAGGCGATGCTCCTACGGACTCTGGACATCACCGCCCTATAAGCTTGACGAGCCTTGTCTGCAAAGCTATGAGGGGACCATTATGGAGCCCATAAATGAAGACATTGGGGAACGACAAATACTGGAACATACCCACATCGGCTTAGTCAAGGGCAGATCCTGCCTCCTGAACCTGGTTGACCTGTTCGGAAGAGTCACTAAGGCCATTGATGGGGGTACATAAGTTCGCACAGACTACCGTGACCTGGCGACAGCGTTCGAACCAAACCCCACGCGGGCATCATAGAAAGGCTCACCAGCGTAGATGTAGAGCCATATGTCACACGATGGGTTGCCAACCGGATCAAGGTCAGAACCCACAGGGTTAGTGTTCCTGGTGCCATGTCAGACTCCAAGCCGGTCCCGAGTGGTGGCCCACAGGGCTCAGTCCTGGGCCCCCTCCTGTTCGGCATTCAACTTTCCGACGTGCATGCTAACATAGGGGGATTGTGGCAGACAAGGTATGCAGATGACTGCAAACCGGCCACCATAATCAACACCCCACAGACACAGACATCCACCTGAGGTCTCATAGAAATGGATAACTGGTGCAAGAGCCATGGCCTGAAGCTCCATGCCAGGGAAGGTATAGACCTACCCTTTGGGAAAGACAAGTTAACCCTGAATTACCACATAGGTGGTAATCTATTAAACACGGTTGACGTGATCAGGGACCTGGGGACCCAACTTGTCGGTAACCTCTCTTGACACTCACATTGCCAATGTGCTTCGGAAGACATTCCACATTGCCCACCTGGTCATGAAGGGATTCACATCCAGATCAGGGGAGGTCATTGTACCCCTGTACTCTTCACGCATCAGACCAATGATTGGGTACAACGCCCCATTCGGAATATACCTAACCCGACACCTGCAGCAGTTGGAAGGACCCCAAACGTTCCCCAACACAGGGATAAAAGGGCTGAAACATATGTCACACGCTGCCCGACTGAGGGAACTCCGGCTCTATACCTTCTCATACCATCTGCTCCGAGGTGATCTGTGCCTGACATACAAGTCCATGTCCAACCTGGGTTTCATGGACATGCTCCACCTCCTAGGATCCAAACAACCACGGGCACGAGAGCAACAGGCACAAACCTCAACACGGATATAAATAGGACGTGCTGAAGGGACAGGTTCATCACCCAGAGACTCCCTACACCATGGAACAGATTCCCAGCTCTTGTGAAGCAGAGCCCCTCACTGACTCTGTCCAAGAGTAATCCTGACGTGTGGATGGGAGATCGTAGGTATGCCCCAGGAATCATCTCCGTGTCACTGCTGGACAGAGGGACAGCAGACCAATGGATATAGTATCCTCATCCTAAGGGGTGGTGAAAGCCACACACACTCTAGCTAGGCTTACACATGCCATAGGGCACATAGCCTAGTATGTACCTATGCACCTATGTACCTATGTAGGTGTC
Organism: Protopterus annectens; assembly: GCF_019279795.1. Taxonomy (NCBI): domain Eukaryota; kingdom Metazoa; phylum Chordata; order Ceratodontiformes; family Protopteridae; genus Protopterus; species Protopterus annectens. The sequence goes on from NC_056741.1 coordinate 990,891,940, forward strand.
CAGGCAGGTTGCGGGTACATGTGGTATGCTGATATTGCCAGATGTGCCTGTGGGTAACCCACAGCTACACGTGGGGGACTGATAACAGTACTCCCAGTAGGCAAATGTGAGTACACCATATGAGGCATACAGGTTAACAGAACCAACATGGTGCTACACATGTAACCATCACACATACCGTACACAGCTCAATGCATGCTGCACCTGCACTACATGGTATGTCTGCTGCATGATGACAGTACACAACCCACGCCACATACGCACTCGTCACTTGTCATACACAACCACTGCATCATACACATCACACGCTATGCGTACACAGGTATCACATACACCTCTCACTATCTTGTCCACCCTGTGCATCAGAATATAGTTGCATAACCGTGCACCGATGGTGTGGATGACAGTGATGCGGCAGAGGCTTCATCATATGCACCGGGTGATATGTGTGCCAGGGGCATAGGCTGTACCAATGGATGACATCATGTGTGTGTGTAAGGGCTGGTGCATTTACAGGGCATGACTGTGCAGAATGCATGTGGATGTGGAGGAGCCCTACAGTTGTGTCTGCCATGTGTGGGTATGTGTGTACACAGTTCAGCCATACGTGATGCCTACACGGGGTATACTTGGCAGCTCCAGACTGTACAGTGCAGGTTGTACAGCTCACTGTGTCCGCTCATGCCACGTGACCCGCGGCCTGCCTGGGGTCGCACGGGCACTACTGGGTGGAGGTATGGAGTGGCCACTCTCTGATGACACATGTCCGCTGGAACCGTGTCCATGCTGGGACTGGCCAGGGCCACGTCCACGTGGCCTGCTGTGTCCTGGTGTGGTCGGTGTAGCACCAGCTGCACTGCTGCTGCTACCGGCACTGTGTGAGTGGGCATGAGAGGTGGCACGCACACGCCGACTCCACACTAGGTGGTGTTGCTGGCCTACGGCCACGTGTCCTACGCCTCACCCCTACCAGGTGTTCCAGCACAAACATCTCACGCTCGTGGATTGACATGCCTCGGTGGAGGATTCCAACCATCTCACCTAATCGCCTATCCAGTACATTAGCAATCTGCTGTTGAGCATTCGCCACTGACTGGATGTTCTCATTTAGGGAACGGATTGCGGCCCTCTGCAGCCTCTGCCCTTCTTGGTTCTGCCGTTCAGCACGTGCCTGTGCCGCCATTACAGTCTGGAACATGCGTCTGGTGATACCAGCTGCTGCACCCTGTACAGCAGGTGCATGTCTGCCAGAGGTCCTCCTACGAGCAGCACCAGCCACATGCCTGTGTGGCACATCACCAGTCATTACACTGGCAACATGGTGTGTATGTGCGCCTTCTGTAGCCACCACACATTCCTGCTCAATGCCAACAGACGCTGACAGTCCTTCCTCTATGGGCAACGGTGATGTGGTATGTGTCGGCATCAGAACCGTGTGTGGGGATGAGGGGGACATAGGTGGGATGGTAACCAATGGCACAGCTTCTGCCCCTGACAACCCTGCCTGTACCTCATGCATATGGTCATCACCGCTAGTATCTGTGGGGACACTAGCATCAGATGGACCACAGGAGGGGAACGCACCTACACCACCTGTGAATACAAAGACATACTGTAAGATACATTACACACACGCAGACACACACGCAGACACACATACACGCAGACACACACATGCAGACAGACACACACGCAGACACACACACACAGACACACACACGCAGACACATCATGCATGTGATATTGCAGATGACATGCAGCATTCCCACACTACAGCTCAGAGAATGCAGGCCAGACATTAATAGTGGTAGTATGCATACTGCCCTGGGGTGCACACTACATCAAGCAGGTGTCATATCAGTAGGCATGCGGTACACACATTCATGGTAGTTTGCATGCATCACCGTGATACACCATGTGGCCACAGGCAGGTTAACAGTACACATGGCTGGCGTCACTTTGACATGTACTCCGCCGACATGTGCGATAACATGTGGACATGTGACAATGGTGTCCCACCACATGCACTGCATCATACTGGGCATCACAGTGCAGTGTTATTTGTACAGGCTACAGATAGAATGCATGTGTAACAAAGATGTCTGTGCAGGTGTGGTTGGTGTGAGCCGTGTACATAGCTATACAGTGGGGAGTACAGGCACTGTGCCACTGCATGGCAACAGGACACAGGTATGTTTCTGTGCGATGCATAACATGGACGCATTGCATTGCCATGTCTGCAACACAGTCATGCTGTTCCACAGCACATATATGGTAGACATTGGTGGCACCTCCGTGGCTGCAGACAGGCATTCCGGTTGTCTGGTGTGCCACACCAAATGTACAGGTGGTCCACTACGGCTATGATTGCACTATGTGTGGACAATTTGCAACGGTGTCTATCCACTCCAGACTTACTGTGTGGCAACATGCCTGTGGCTATCACCCATGGCCATGTTTGACTGGATCATGGACAGTTGTGTGTGATGGGCATCGTGTACCCATCCCTGTGGTGGCCCATGTGACATACACCCATACAAGTCGGAGGTGTCACAATCCAGAGGGCTATGCAGACAACAGTGTGGATGTTTGCTATGTCGGGTGTAGGTCATGTCATGGTGTGACAATATTGCAGACAGAACACCACGGGTGTGGGACATGTCGTGTGCCATGTCACAACGTGTGCACACAATGCAGGGGCATATGTCACATTGGTAACACCTGTGTGCTGGCCAGATCACAGCTCACTATGTGGTACTGTGTGCGTACCACAAATGGTGTTCCAATGCATACTACATATGCATCCATTGTAGAACACCTCCACCATTGTATGCATAGCTGACTGCACATATCACACTGACAGGTACTGTGGTTTCATGCCGGTGTATACTAACGGTTGTATCTACTCTACATGGGTGGCATGTGTGTGTCTGGTGGTGCGACCTATATACCGTGACTGGAGCAGAACCCAGGTGTGCATGTTATACCTGGCCACATGGCGAATATCTATACACTGTAACATGCCTGTTACTAACAACAGTCTCACCTGCGATGGACCCATGGCTGTGCAACACGCCAGAGGTACCTGTATAGGGCCACACAACAGTATAAACATTATCCATGACTGTAGCCACAGTAAGCACTGTGCATGTCACATCATGTACCTGTGTGATAGCATGTGGTATGCACACGTCTGCAAACACAACGTAGCATACTGTAGTATGCGGCTTGTGTGCCCATATACCTGGCATGTGTTGGTACATTACGTGGTGTACTGTGACACCCACACCTACGGCAGATATCATACACATATGCAAGACTGACTTACCAGGCAGCTCCAGGCTCATTGGTTGGGAGACACCCACCTTCACGATGGCAGCTAGTGTTTCTGCATGATGTTCCTGGGTGTCCCCAGACTGGCCAGGAGCTCCTCCGTGTGTGAGTGGGGCTGGGTTGGTGGCCCACCACCTGTTCCACCTTGTTCTCCGGCGATTGCGGCGGCACGATGTTTCGCGCCGCGTAGGTCCATGCAGTGTTGGCGATCTGCTGGTAGATGCGGTTGTTGCCACCCACGTCATTCACCCTCCTGCGCATATCCTGCCACAGGTCATCCCGCTGCTGCGCTTGCTGTGGAACATGGCTGAATAGCAGGTCATAGTTGTCATGGAGCAATGGTATGATTACGTCATCCTCCTGGTGGCTGAAGGCTGGCAGCCGTGAATGAGGCATTATCTGTAAGACATAATGATGGTGACAGGTCACATTTACACTGATGTACTGGTATACCGCTGGACATACATTGCTATGACATGTACGACATCTGCACAGTAATATCTGCGATGCATCATGACACTGACACAGCTGACGTATTGCTGTCACACCGTTAGGCAGCGGGTAACATATCATATCTGTGTGTCAACTCATCACACTGTACACACACCATGTAGATGGTAACCTGCTGTGGACATGTGTACCTGCCTGCACCTGTGTTCATACCAGCTGGCACGTGTCCCAATGTGCGCACAGTTCTACTGTTCACCTGGATGCTGTGTATATGTCGCTAGGCATCACAGACGCAGCCATTATGGATGTCAGTGGTGGCACTGCACACATACACGTGGACACCTGTACATGCATGTGTTGTGCCATGTACATCTACACAGCACTGTACAGGTGTTGGACAACCTGCCACGGCTCACCTGTATTGCACATGTGATACACATGGGACATTGTGTAATCATATGACATTAGCAGGGATGGTCATACATAGCATGTGTGCGCACGTTGTACATGCCAACACACAGCACCTGTGACACCACAAGGTGCATCAGTGCCACATTACTGCTCTGGACAGTTGATAGTGCAAGTGCCATTTGGCCATCGCACCATGTATGACTGTGATGGCATGTGCAGCCTTGCTGGACAGGGCTGCATGGTATGGCAGGGTATGTCACATACATGGCACAGGGATGTGTCCCACCTGGGGGATACTGGTATTGGGAGGGTGGCTGTCCATTCCATATGTCATTGCTATGTGTATATGGACATTACGCATGTCTATCATCATGGTGTGGACAATGGCCTTCTGCAAGGTAGGCAGCATGCTGCTTGGTGGGGTTGTGTATGGTGCATGCTGGTATCGCACATCCATGCATACACATTACCCCTGAGAGGTGCTATGTGCTGTGATATTGTTCAACACAGTGCTGTATGTGCCCGCACAATGATATCCCCTGCACATGGATGGTACCCTGGCCTGACATGGGTACCACATATGTCTACATCCAGTGCCTGCTGCCACCGCCATGTCAGCGGGTGCACCACACAGCACCATCCCTCCCACAGGGACAGTGGTGTTGGGCACAGCATAGGTATCCATTTATGGGGACAGGGATGTTCACATAGCGGGGGCACTGATGGTATCATCCATCGGACCATACACGTATGACGCACACCTCACACACCCAGCCCATTCAGTATGTTGTTCGCAACACTGACACAGCTATACTGCTAGGCCAGGGACATTCCCAGCCGTACATACACAGATGCATGAACATCTGTCTGTGGCATGGGCTACAATGACAGTGGGGTTCAACACATACCGTGTTTGACTGTGGCTGGCGCAGATGTTCTGTGCACATGTCTACACAGTAACCCTGTTCTACTGTAGCCAGCGGTGATGTGCTGTGCACATGTCAATGCTGCACATTGTGTTGGTGTCTGTCTGTCAACAGGCCAGTGGTGGAACACGCAAGGGTATTAGTGATCAAATATGCATGCCGCCCTGTACAGCTGTACTGCTAACATCTCAGGTGCTAATGTGTCATGGACATGCACACCTTACCCGGACAGGTGGTAGTGGGTTGCCACCCATACCCATCACCTGTTGTGGGTTGCTATTATCCAACACCCTATTTGTATTGTATGTTCAGGCTATGCACCTGTGTGGGACATGTGGGCATGCAATGCGCTACATGCGCACCTTTGCACCCATTGCACAACATGTCACACAGGTACACTGGCAGCCATACACTTCACAGCTTGATGATGGTACGACAGGTGTTGTACACACGTAACACATATCCTGTGAGACATGGTCGTATGTACAGGCATGTCCGACAGTCACGTACCACTGCTACCCCTATATGACGGATATGCAGTACATGTGGCAGTACAGCAACTGTCACATGTACTCGTGCAATGCCCCCCTACCAACATGGAGCGGTACTGCCTGTGGGGGATGTGCGTCTGCATCCATGCTGTGCCCATAGCTGACAGTTGTACATCAATACATGCAACATACCTCATTTGGTGTTCTCACGGGTGCATGTTCAACATGGCTCCACATTGTTTGTGTCTGTCACACAGTCATTGTTGTACATGGTTTACATGCCAGCCATGGCTTACTATATATGATTCCATGTAATTCATTGGGATACCATCATTATACATTAGAACAGCTTATTCCAGCCATCACATAGCCTTCCTAGATGACACTGTTAGCCAGCCAGTAGTAGGTGTTCCGCCATCTGCACATTAGTCACACAGTACGAGGGCGGCTGATACCCATTCTGGGGACAGGGTGCTGACAGCTGTGGATGGGTGTGATGCTGTCGACAACCATAACTGCACCTGATGGTCACATCTGGATGGGTAACATTCACAACACACACCTACCTTCACGTAGTAACACATCATCTACAACAATGGACATTCCTGCCAGAACAATGTGTGCAGTATGTCTGTATGACCACTGTAGGCACCACTGGTGGCCCCCAGCATGGCAGCCAACAGCACCGGTGTATATCCCGCGGAACCATGGGTTACACCATTCACAACACACCTGTCTTGGATGACCCTTTTGTGGATCACAGTGCAGTTCCACACATCATGTTACACTAAGCATCATGCACTGATATGTTGCGGTTGTGTGAACAGCTGTGCAACTCAACATATGCACACATGACACATCACCTGGTACAATATATCTCTTATACAACGTGTTATTGTGACCACCCTGTGATGGCATTACACAGGCTACGTGTACTGGGACATGTGATGGCTCACCGGTGTCATCACACTCTGGGTGTGTGTCTAGCTAAGTGTACAGTAGGCAGTGGTCTGAACACAGGGACACTGTACATTGACCCACTGTGTCACTGCAACTGTTGCCTATGCTCATACTGTAATTATACAGGCATGTGGTATCTGACCGCTATGACAGTCCTGGTCGACCACACTGCTGTGGCACACATGACCTGCAGCCATCTGCCTGGGGTGTGGAGCACACATGTACATCTTCACATGCTATACTGCCTCTGTTGCGGTGTCACATAACTGTCTCCTGCAGGGCTGTAACAGGCAGGCACGGCATGGGGTCATGTGGGACAATGCTTGCATCTTCCACTGTGCTGCACACAAGCAAGGCACACACACTATTGCACCACTCACATTTCTCTGCAGTGACTGGGACCTGCCTCCATGCTCTGCGCAGCATGCCTGCAAGTACGGATTGTACACGGATCGTACCTCCCAGGCACATACCGGGACTGCAACACCCACAGGTGAGGGATCCCACATCACACAGTGTTTTGCACACATCCTGGATAGTTGCCGAACACAATGCATCATAGGTGCTCAATGTGCGGATACCCGTGTTTGTGACTGCTAGACACATTGTAACACGCAACAGAGTTGACATTGTACACCGCAGGTTACATACTGTCTGTGTTGTTATACTGTACATTGGGCCTCAGACAGCTGATACTGCCATGTACTGACAGCAACCCACACTTCCCTAGAATAGACACCCATGTACCTACACATGCTTGAGGCATGCACTCCGCCCAGCTGGCTGACACATTACACAACACATACCATACCTACACTACCCTCAGCATGCACAATACCTCCATGTGTCTGGTGTGTTGCACCTGGGGTTATCCCCCCTTTGGTGGATGAACACATATGCTTCATGGCCCTGCTAGCTACACCCTGGAAACACACCCATCGCAGCATACACGGAACATGTGTACTACAGCCAGTACTACTGACGTCTGCTGACAGCAGTTGTTAATGGCATGACACCCCGGCAGATGGACAGTGTACATACATATGCTAACACATACCACAGTGCGCTTCCGTAGCATGTACACAATGGTAGAGACCATGCTATTCCACACAGAGACATGGCGGTACTGACCTTTTCACAGACGCCACGGTGGTGGTCATGTTCCATGCACATCTGATGTACGAGCACATGTGCAGGCTGTTGCACGGTGGTGTATATTCACATGTGTGGGGTGCATCACTTGTCAGCCATGGTGGGTCCTCGAAGTCCATCACATGCTCCAAGGCTAGCTACCTAAACATGACTGCCGCACATTGCAGTGTGGGGCCTCAGGCAGTGTGGTGGTATGTCTGTATTGTTTGGCTACATCCACATTCGATGTCACATACAATAGTCAGCCAGGCATTGCAGACCGAGATAATGTTGGCAACGTGCCAGGCGATGGTGTACTTACCAACAATACAAACTCTCACTCACTACAGGGTCGCAATCCATACATGGACATCGTAGTGTCCCTGTGGACACATACATGGTACTGACATGCACACGTTATGTCCTGGGACACTGGCCTGATGTCACCTTCCGATGTCCCTAGCTGTTATGTCCCACCAACCTGTTTGGTATGTGTCTCCGCACCAGCCCACTATATTCACTGCTAGCCTGTTGTTGGACATTGTGTACCTTGACCGCCGCGCAGCCTCATCTCTCGCACTACCCATGGGTGGCACTGCATTGCACGTGTGGGACTGCAGTCATACACCCATGACTGGACCGTTCTGAATGGCACTGGGGCACATCCTCACAAACGTGCTTCCCGCACACATTGATGGCCTCCATGCCTTTCCTGGCACCCTTGTTGAGCTTGTGTGTGCCACAGCACACCACATACACATGCTGGCCACCTGTTGTACCGTTGCATTGGTGGTTGGGGTGGTACAGAGGCCAACACATCAGACGTTGTCCTCACATTGCCCTTCAGCACCATTCCACGTTCTGGTATTGGCAACATACACATCCACCTGCACATCATACCCTGTGTCTCAGGATGTTAGGCTATATGACTCATGGACAGGACACACAGTGGTGCAAGCATATCATAGTACCTACTACATGTCAGGTACATATGGCATTACACAGTCCTCAGTCATGGGGCCCCTCATGTTCACTATTTGCTTACATACACAACATGCTGTCAGAGTACTGTCCATGCCTAGATATCCCACGCCTACATACCTGGCGCCATTATTGCTCCACCAGCTCATACCGATACCGACCATATGGGTGTCAGTGTGGCGGATACATCATGTGGGTGTCATGGCATCAGGATGCATGACACATGGTGCATGCACATCACCTTTGCATAGCAACATTCACCCACTGACAATCACATGGATACTGGCCCCGTACATACATATCACATTGTACATGGTTGCTGTACACACATATGCCCCACACGGTCCTGTGGTTACCGTATTCCACTGTGGCATTGATACACTTCTGCAGGGCCACACCTATCTGTACTGTGTGTGATGCTGGTACATAGGTAGCCATTGTACCTGTGGCATACACACATCTACACACGGTGAAGGGTACAATACCACATTTATGGTGTACCTTCCACAACAGCTACAACTTTACATGGCACAGCATTGTCATATACCAAAAAATGAAGCCAGCAACAGTGAACCATGCAATAGATAGTAGTTTATTAAAAACTACTAAGACCACATTTCATATCAGAAAAGTGACAGACCGGTTTCGGCCAACAAATTATCCTGGCCTTCTTCAGTGAAATACAAAAGACATATGATATTGTGTGGTCTTATATAGTAAGTAAAGAAATATCATTGGATGACATTCACATATTAATTAATGAACTCATTAATATTAATAAATGCTCAGTACAAATAGTCTGATAACAAAGCATATTGAGAGTTCAATCAGAAACATTCATTAAGTCCTGGATTAAACAAAGCCCCAGTTTTGTAATCCATTTTTCTCGAGCATCAAGTTTCTTATGCCAACCAGTTTTGGCTTCGATCACCAATAAGTTTATCTATAACAATAAAATGAAATTTTGCTGTCGTATGTGTGAGTGTATGTTTATATAGGGCATTCGTAGTTCTTTTACATTTAATATCGCTAAGATGTTCAGACACGTAGCCTAAATGGTCTAGAAGTCTGACCTATATAAAATGCATGACAACTACAACAAGCCATATAAATCGCCCAGTCTGTGTTACAATTAGCAAAAAACCGAATATCGAAAACAGTACTACTATTTCTACTGGTAAATTCCTTGGACTTCAAAATGTATTTACAATTAACACAATGCCCACAAGGAAAACAACCAATCAATCTATCACCCAAAATAGTAGTTTGATATAATTCAGGTAATCTGGACTCAGAATGATGTTTATAATGATTGAAATATCCTGCTAAGTTTTTTCCTTTGCGAAAAGAAAAAGAACAAGTATTAGGAATTAGTGATTGGATCTTGCTGTCCGCTTTAAGTATATTCCAATTGTCTTTGACAATATTGATAAATCTATTAGTATTCCTGCCAAAGGTAGTAGTGAATCGAAGTATATTGGATGATGCAGATTTCCGTTTATATGTTAATAGATTTTCCCTATTCAAACCACAGGCATAATTATGAGCCATAGTAACATATCCTGAGCTGTAACCTCTGTTTGTAAATCTTGTATGTAAATCCTGAGCATGATGTTTAAAACTAACATCTTCTGAGCAATTACGTCTTATTCTAAGAAATTGTGATTTTGGAATGTTTCTGGCTATGTGCTTTGGATGAAAGCTGGAGGCATGGAGTAAGGAATTATATTGGGGAAATTTCCTATAAACTTCAGTTTTAAGAGTGTCATCCTCATTTTTGGTTACCAGAACATCCAAAAAGGTGATGGATTTCTGGTCATAAGTAATGGTAAACTGAATTCCCCATTTATTGTCATTTAAATACTCCATAAATTCATGCAAATATCCAATGTCCGACCTCCATACCATCCAGCAATCATCCAAGTATCTCCGCCAAATATCAATATCAGGCAGAAACAAGTTGTGCATATCATCATAAATCATGATTTCTTCTATGTAAGCCATGAAGAGTTCAGCATATATGGGGGCAAAAGAAGCCCCCATTGCTGTACCCTTAATCTGTAAATAACATTCCTGATCATAGAAGAAGACGTTTTTAGTTAGTACATGCTCAGTAAGATTTATAAGAAAAGTATTAAAGCCAGGTTGGTACAAGTTCGATTTATAAAGCCAGTACTCAATAGCATCAAGACCAGCCCAATGGGGGATGTTGGTATATAATGAGCTTACATCCAATGTGCATAGCCACCAATGCTGTTCTAATTGCATGTCATTAGCTATGCTTAAAAATTGTGTCGTATCTTGTATCCTAGATCTTACCCAAGGTAAAAGTGGTTTTAAATACCTGGTCAAAAATTGTGAGAGTGGCTCAGTTAGTGATCCTATACCCGACACTATTGGCCTGCCCGGTGGATGTAAAAGATCTTTATGTATCTTCGGCAGGAAATAGATAGATTGCCTAGCAGGGTCAGTGATGGTTAGGTGTTTTGATGTTTGAGAAGTGATGATCCCATTATCAACAGCAGAATCTAGAAAATCACGAATTTGTGCACTAAAAACTGGTGTGGGATCAAGAGGCATTTTGTTATAATATCGGGCATCGCCCAATTGTCGATGAGCCTCATTATCATAACAATTCCAATCCATAACCACCACTGCCCCACCTTTGTCGGCATGAAGAATTACCAATTCCTTATTTTTAACCAGTTCATCTAGACTAGATATATCATTTTCAGTCATGTTATTGGGCATTGGTTGTGAAGAATAATGTTGAAAGTGTAAATCACTAAGTACATTATGTAAAAAGAGGCCCACAGAGGGATGCATGGGTGGTGTAAATGTTGAAGCATGATATTTAAACACATCCAAGTGTTGTTGTTCTCCATCCCCCTTGTCCTGAAAAAATAATTTAAGGTTAATAAGCCTGCAAAAAGAAAATAAATCTTGTGCAAAATTATCTTCAGGAACAAAAAAAATGGGGATAAAAGATAATCATCCCTCTACGCCCAAACGTAGTAATCAAACATTCCCTTTAGGCCAACCAGGGGGGGGAGGAGGGGTGGTAGGAAACACAAAAAGAGTTACAAGTCTCCAAAATTTGATGGAAGTATTGACAAACAAGTGAACAATGTTTGTAACATCTCTAGTATTGTATTAACATCTGAACAAATATCTTTATTGAATAAAGGATTATCTTTTATCCCCGTTTTTTTTTGTTCCTGAAGATAATTTTGCACAAGATTTATTTTCTTTTTGCAGGCTTATTAACCTTAAATTATTTTTTCAGGACAAGGGGGATGGAGAACAACACTTGGATGTGTTTAAATATCATGCTTCAACATTTACACCACCCATGCATCCCTCTGTGGGCCTCTTTTTACGTAATGTACTTAGTGATTTACACTTTCAACATTATTCTTCACAACCAATGCCCAATAACATGACTGAAAATGATATATCTAGTCTAGATGAACTGGTTAAAAATAAGGAATTGGTAATTCTTCATGCCGACAAAGGTGGGGCAGTGGTGGTTATGGATTGGAATTGTTATGATAATGAGGCTCATCGACAATTGGGCGATGCCCGATATTATAACAAAATGCCTCTTGATCCCACACCAGTTTTTAGTGCACAAATTCGTGATTTTCTAGATTCTGCTGTTGATAATGGGATCATCACTTCTCAAACATCAAAACACCTAACCATCACTGACCCTGCTAGGCAATCTATCTATTTCCTGCCGAAGATACATAAAGATCTTTTACATCCACCGGGCAGGCCAATAGTGTTGGGTATAGGATCACTAACTGAGCCACTCTCACAATTTTTGACCAGGTATTTAAAACCACTTTTACCTTGGGTAAGATCTAGGATACAAGATACGACACAATTTTTAAGCATAGCTAATGACATGCAATTAGAACAGCATTGGTGGCTATGCACATTGGATGTAAGCTCATTATATACCAACATCCCCCATTGGGCTGGTCTTGATGCTATTGAGTACTGGCTTTATAAATCGAACTTGTACCAACCTGGCTTTAATACTTTTCTTATAAATCTTACTGAGCATGTACTAACTAAAAACGTCTTCTTCTATGATCAGGAATGTTATTTACAGATTAAGGGTACAGCAATGGGGGCTTCTTTTGCCCCCATATATGCTGAACTCTTCATGGCTTACATAGAAGAAATCATGATTTATGATGATATGCACAACTTGTTTCTGCCTGATATTGATATTTGGCGGAGATACTTGGATGATTGCTGGATGGTATGGAGGTCGGACATTGGATATTTGCATGAATTTATGGAGTATTTAAATGACAATAAATGGGGAATTCAGTTTACCATTACTTATGACCAGAAATCCATCACCTTTTTGGATGTTCTGGTAACCAAAAATGAGGATGACACTCTTAAAACTGAAGTTTATAGGAAATTTCCCCAATATAATTCCTTACTCCATGCCTCCAGCTTTCATCCAAAGCACATAGCCAGAAACATTCCAAAATCACAATTTCTTAGAATAAGACGTAATTGCTCAGAAGATGTTAGTTTTAAACATCATGCTCAGGATTTACATACAAGATTTACAAACAGAGGTTACAGCTCAGGATATGTTACTATGGCTCATAATTATGCCTGTGGTTTGAATAGGGAAAATCTATTAACATATAAACGGAAATCTGCATCATCCAATATACTTCGATTCACTACTACCTTTGGCAGGAATACTAATAGATTTATCAATATTGTCAAAGACAATTGGAATATACTTAAAGCGGACAGCAAGATCCAATCACTAATTCCTAATACTTGTTCTTTTTCTTTTCGTAAAGGAAAAAACTTAGCAGGATATTTCAATCATTATAAACATCATTCTGAGTCCAGATTACCTGAATTATATCAAACTACTATTTTGGGTGATAGATTGATTGGTTGTTTTCCTTGTGGGCATTGTGTTAATTGTAAATACATTTTGAAGTCCAAGGAATTTACCAGTAGAAATAGTAGTACTGTTTTCGATATTCGGTTTTTTGCTAATTGTAACACAGACTGGGCGATTTATATGGCTTGTTGTAGTTGTCATGCATTTTATATAGGTCAGACTTCTAGACCATTTAGGCTACGTATGTCTGAACATCTTAGCGATATTAAATGTAAAAGAACTACGAATGCCCTATATAAACATACACTCACACATACGACAGCAAAATTTCATTTTATTGTTATAGATAAACTTATTGGTGATCGAAGCCAAAAATCTGGTTGGCATAAGAAACTTGATGCTCGGGAGAAAAAATGGATTACAAAACTGGGGGCTTTGTTTAATCCAGGACTTAATGAATGTTTCTGATTGAACTCTCAATATGCTTTGTTATCAGACTATTTGTACTGAGCATTTATTAATATTAATGAGTTCATTAATTAATATGTGAATGTCATCCAATGATATTTCTTTACTTACTATATAAGACCACACAATATCATATGTCTTTTGTATTTCACTGAAGAAGGCCAGGATAATTTGTTGGCCGAAACCGGTCTGTCACTTTTCTGATATGAAATGTGGTCTTAGTAGTTTTTAATAAACTACTATCTATTGCACGGTTCACCTGTTGCTGGCTTCATTTTTTGGTATTTGTTCTAACTTTTTTGCCGTGCAACTTCCTACATGCAGGGGAATTTGTTTGTGATACACAGCATTGTCATGCCACGATGTGTACCAGGCTCGGACGGTTTACATATGTGGCTGACAGATGGAAAATACATCTGTACACATCTGCATACCACATGCGCAGGGGTGTCTTCTGCTCTGACACGGACCATGTCCAACGCATTACTGATGCGTATACTCCTCATACATGACAATTGCGGTGGGCAGTGTGAATGGACTGCTCATGGATATGTGCACACATGCCACACTGCATGGGCTGGGCTTCTGTGTTACTTCTGCAGACACAACACACACCATGCTGTGGAACATAGGTCCTGTGCACATCCCACAGGGACACACAGTGGCACTGTTCATGTGATACCTCCCTTGCTGTTTGGGTGACACGTAGTCATGGTACCACCACAGCAGCAGTACTGTGTAGACATGCAGCTGACACCCGCCTCTGCTGTTCACAGGACACTACCATGGGGAGGTGACACTACTGTGTACACTGCACATGTGTTTACACATGGACCTGCCAGACTTCATTGTTGCCCATGGTGCACCTGCTACAGATCCTTTGGGCATGGTTACTTGGTGTCCCTTCCATTTTGGATGGCTATGATGCTACTACTCTGTCCCATACCTACAGGCCATATGTATCCTGTTATTGTACATACCAATAGGCGATACCTCCGTTATGCATGATATGCCTGTGATACTGTGTATAATGGCTGTCATATCCACCCTGACAGCTTTACATTACACATAGTTGACATAGTATCCCCTACTGCAAGGCATACGTGCACGTTGGCCGCACATTACGTATGACATCGACGGTATATGCCCATACACATGTGTGCTGTGACAGTATACATACATGTCCTATCCCCTGCTATGGCACTTCCTTGTTGGACATCCACTGCCAGCATCGGCGTGTGGTCTGGCATTGTTCTCTCTAATGCCCCCCTGTGGCAGCCTTTGTGGTGTCTCGGCTGTGTACATGATGTCCCACTACTGTGCACACGGTGTCCACAGTCGTTGGTATGCTCAGCAGGATAGCACTACATAACCACCTTTCACCACTCTCTGCATTATGGACAAGTGTCATTACTTACAAACACCATTCCCATACAGTACAGCTTCGTCATACACATCATGCGTTACACACCCGTACATATCGTGTGTTCTACATACCTTGTCGGTGTTTTGTTCCGTGTTTCATTTCGTGTATCGGTTTTCCTTTTTATTTCTCTTTCGGTTGTACACTGCTGGTTCGGTATGAGCATACGGTTTGAATATCCTGGGAGTCATCCTTATATCCGTCGATACCTGCAACATGTGGGTTCATCACACCAATTGCTGTTCCTCAGTGAGTAATTGTGTGCATATCACCTGTGCATCTACTCCATTCGGACATTACGCGTCGTAACTGGGGTATGGTTGGATTCCTCACCTGGGCATTGGCTATTTGCCCTACCTTCATGGAGATGGTCTGTATTGTGTTATGTTATGTGTAACTGCAGCCGCTATGTGTGGCGACAGGTACATTTTGCAGTGGTGTTAGCCGTGGATTGTGTGTGTTGGGTATAGTATTTGGTTTGACATGTGGGTGTCCCTGTCCTGACAACATCTGTTGATGGCGTTTTGCATTCGGATGTGTAACATGGCTGTTGTATTCCTTTAAACAACGCATGCAAGTATGCATCCGCCTTTGATTGTGTTTCCCACGTGAGATGTTGCGGTTATGCAGATGTCATTGACTGCCTGTATGTTTGTGCTGCTATTACGGTTTGTATCCCTTTAATATGTACGATGGGGGATATCGGAGGTTGTAGGTGACGGATACGGGTTGTGGGCCTTGCATCTCTACATACACAGTATGGTTGTCTGTGTGCTACATCCCTGCCTGGAGAGTTGACAGTTAATTGTCTGTTGGTATGGGAGTGTAGGTTGTGTTGTTGTCATGTAGTGTTGGTATCGCCTGCATGTGTGCTTCATGCATGTATTCCTCCATCACATCTGTGGTATATCAGCGGTTGTTTGTACGTGACGACTATCCCTTGTCATTCTGTCCCACATATTTACAGTCATTGTGGTCCTGTTGTTGGGATGGTCTGTTTGCCAGTGGTTGCCACCTATTCAGGTGGGGATTGCTTGTTTGACACTTGTAGAACACACAGCGGTGTTTGCGGGCCGATACGTGGCCACGGTCAGTACTGGGGTAGCACATACGTATTTCCACGGTACATACCTATTGCTGGGTGATTTTGCCGACGTATCGTTTTGCAATTAGCATATCTGTGTCATACATACGGGCATGAGTAGTACATACGTCCTTTCCATTTCCTGTGGGGTATATTCCTGTGCTACAATCTGGGACATTGTCACTTTGTATCATTCTACGTCGCCACATGCCTAGCCAGGGTGGGGCTCTCACTACTACTTTGGGACTACTGGTGTACATATGCCTGTGGCTAGTGTACCGTATGCCTACACATATTATTCCACTCTGCCTCTAACATGGCACCAACATACACATATTACGGAGACACACACATTACACTCGCACAGCAACACACACGGCACCCTCACCGCACACATACACATACTACGGCACTCACGGGGACGGTTGAACACAGTACCTGCGTGGGCCGTGACACCGGCGGTGGTGTCTACCTCTCCCCTCATATCATCATACTATTACCCACGCATGTACTTTTACAGTACTGTGGTCTGGCGATCTTTCCGACTCGCGGTTATGCATTTCGGTATGTTGCCCGTTCCATGGTTGGCGGTATCCTCTTCTATTAAACCTCCCGGATGCTCAGGTTGTCGTTTCACTATGTATACTATGTACAGATATCACGTGTTACATCTCAGTCACCTTACATCCCTCTGATTCCCTGTCTTAACTGTAGTACTTATATGTATATGTGTACATATATTTCTATATATGTAATTATATCTATCTACATATATGTATATACACATATATATATGTTTATATGTATACACCTTGCGGCGAATGTGGCAGCATACAGCAACGCCGTCTGCTGTAGGACCCGTGTACTGTTCAGGTGTTGGCGTTCCATGCTCCACTGGCTGTTGGGTGTACAGTGTTTGGGGGCTGCCTATGTTGGAGTCACACATGGGGCCACCCATACGGTACACTTTACGGGTGGTCATGTTTGTGTGCCGTCCATTTCACTGTGTGTGCAGGTAGGGAGGTGTCAGTCCATGGGGCCTACACTGTCAGAGTATGTGCTATACGTTCCCTCTTTGCCAGGGCATAGGCATATTGGGTATGCCTCCGTCTGCCTACTGGGGCTGGCACAGTGTGTTCATTGTCCTGAACCCTCTGTGCCTGGACTGGCCTTGGCAGTTGTGGTGGGCTGTGTGGCCCTTCACCGTTATGTCCCTGCAGCAGCTGCTTCCGCAGGATCATATTATGTAGCATGGCACATACTATGAATATGTGGGCACATGTGCCTGGAGAGTACTGCAGGGCTCCACTGGATGTATCCAAGCACCGGAACCATGATTTCAGCATCCCAAACACATGCTCTATGATTATTCTGGTTTGTGCGTGTGCCTCATTATGGCGTTCTTGCATGTGTGTGTGTGCATTTCTGATGGGAGTCATCATCCACGGCTCCAGTGCATAGCCAGCATCCCCCACAAGGTGGCCTTGTGGGATGTCCCCCCTGGCGAATACCTGATACAGCTGTGAGGCATGCCAGATATGGGAGTCGTGGTAGCTTCCAGGGCTGCCAGCACACACATCCATGATAATGCCCTGCGCATTGCACACGACCTGGCAATTGATGGAGGGGAATCCCTTGCGGTTTATGTAGCGTCTACCCTGCTCCCCAGGTGGTGACTTGATTTGTATGTGCGTAAAGTCTATCGCACCCAGTACCTCTGGGTATTGTGCCACACGGTGGAAGTGGCGCATATTGCTAGCCAAATCCTCCTGAGATCTGGGGAAGTATATATGCTCATTGGCATGTGGTAACATGGCATCCAGAAACTGGTGTAGTACCCTGGATGCTGATGCCTGTGAGATGCCCATTATATCCCCAGTTGGCCTTTGAAAGGTACCTGTGGCCAGTATTCGCAAGCTTACACATACCTTTGTGTCCACTGGGATGGGCTCCCCTCTGTTGTTTCTTGTTCTCAGGCGTGGCTGACACAGCTCTACTATTTGCTGTAATGTGTCCCTATCCACCCTGTAACGCTCTACTATCTCCAGGTCTTGTAGCCTCTGGTAGGTTACCCTTGGTCTGAACACTCTCCTTCTCCTCTGAGGCCTACGGTAGTTGTCGGCACCCTCCTCCACAACACCGTCTCTCTCTAACACATGCTGATGGATCACGGCCACGGCAGCACCCAACATGTACATTTTAAAATTTCCCCGTGTGTTTACACCTATGGTGCGGCGTTTGGGAATACACGGCTGTGTGTTGTGTGCATTCACACTTTATACTATTGTGCTGTGCACCCGGTGATGTCATAGGGTGTGTCTGTACGGTCGTATCTGGGGATTATATTCCATGTTTTACAGTTGGCACTGCAACGCTGTTGCCTTTGGTGTGGCATTACTCTTGCCTGCAATGGATTACCTTTCAACCTTCCCTTACTATTTCTGCATGTTGCACCTACTATTTCCTGGCATGCATCCTGCAGAGCCCTGTCATGTGTAGTTTCTGGGACATGGCATATCGTGTGTTTTGTGTGCCACTGCCATTGTGCTGCCTGTCTGCTTGGCTCTGCTGTGTCAGGTCTTCACTCTTTGCAATCTGCTACCTTCCCTACTTTCTTTGCATTCATATGCCTCCCCTATCCCGTTTTGCAGGTTTCTGCATGCAGAGTTGTCAGCTGGCCTTCGTGGGTTGATTAGTGTTGATTGCTCATTATTACTCCAATTACACTTCTTCCGCATTTCCTCATATTCTCAACATCACCTTCCTGTTTCTGATGTTGTTTGCGGGGCAAGCGTCACATGACTGGGTTAAGGGAACATAGTCATCCTCGTGCACACGCACCTCTGCGCGCATTGTGTGCTCTCAGCTCAACTATTTCCCCACACGCCGATCGTGCAGCTGTGATGTGCAATGTACAGCCCAGGTTTGCTGAGCTCCAATGTGCTTCCTCCTACAGTGGCACACCCCTCTGCAGGTGACATGTATTCCCTCTGAGCCACTCCTCAGTGTATTACCGCTGCGCCATTTGGTACAGCCTTATGCTGATGGGGGTTTTGCGATTCAGTATTATCTGCCTCATTTGCATGGCATTGACTACTAATTCATAGTTACCATGCCGAACACTGCCACGAGTCCTTGGCAACCCTTGCACCGTGGTTGTGGCTTTCCATGCATACCATGGTGTATTATGGCTGTGAAGCTGATGTGTATTACTCTGCTGTTTTATAACATTGTCATATTATTTCATTGTTTTGCACCTTCTGCAAACATGTCCTGGGGTTCTGCTGTGAGTTTCTGTGGACATACCATTTATGTTATTATTTACATGTTGTGCATGTTTTCTTTTGACATTCTGGCATATAGTAACAGTGTGATACCTGAGGCTGACAGTCTTCCGTTACTCCTATGTTATGTTTGGGAAAATGTAAACCATTTTTTTTTGGTTTACATTGCCGTGGCCTTATGCTATGCCTGCGCCACTTTGTGGATCGCTATATGCCTTCATTTGCATGGTGCAACACCGCACATGGAGTGTTTAGCATACCTACGCCGGGGGCGGCGCAGATCCGGCGCACACCGGTAGTGCACGTGGAATTGGATCGTACCTGAATCGCTCGGCGGCCATATTTGGCATTGTAACGCCTACGCTATGCGTGCGCCTGACGCAAGGTTCATGAATCCCGGGGAACTATGTTAGAATGCCAGAGGAATCAGGCAGATATAGATAACAATTATCCTCAGGTAAATGGCACTGATAAGTCCACACTTGGAATCACATGTGAAGCTTGGGCAGCCATGTTAGAAGGTGGATGTAGAGATTACACAAGTATAACAAAGAGGTAACAGGATGATAAAAATGGTAAAAGTGATGGAGGACAATACAACAGTCTTTGGCTTTTCGTGTAGAGATCAGCATGATGTTTAGTCACCATTTTAATGGCTGAGCCTTTGGTAACTTTTATAATCTATATAAGGAGGCACATAAATTAACAATTGGCCTTAGCTGAGTGACACATTGCACTAATTCTATGTTCCATTTTAATAAAGAAAAAAATAATGCTTTAATGAATGATCTTCATTTCATCAGACATTTTAGGGGAAGTCTTGCCTGAAATGTTAAAAATAACTTCTCTGTTTAAAACTTGTGACTTCTTCGTACTGACCATCTGTTTTCTTTTTCTGCAAGCTATTAATAGTGTGCTTTTATGTTTTCAGAAAAAATACATGTGAGGCAGAGCACCTCGCTGGCCTTGTTCAAGAGAAATCTTGACCAATGGATGGGAGATCGCAGATATACCCCAGGGATTACCTCAGTGTCACTGCTCGACAGAGGCACAGCAAAATAATGGGTATAGTTCCCCATACTAAAGGGGTGGCGTAAGCCACAAAACGATGGGCTAGGCTTGTAAATGCCCTCGGGCAGATAGCCTAGTATGAACCTATGAACCTATGAACCTATAAATCTATTTCAGTGCAGCTTACTTTACCAATATCAAAACATGCTTGTTTCAACAGTTTCATTACCAAAGAGCGTGTTTAGTTTAACAGTTCATATTGCATAATTACATGACTACGTCTGTGCAATTCTAGGTTCTCAGAAACATTTTCAACTACCAGTTTTTAAATAATCTGTAACATTAATTTTTCACCACTGTAAATCAATTATCTATATGACCATATATCTGGAACTCTTCCGAATTGTTAAAAAGGTTCCACACCAGTCTTTTTGAGTTTCAGGTAGCAAAACTGTAAAATGTGGCCATTATTTATCACATTTTGAGTTTAATGTTATCAGTCCCATGAAAGTGGCTATAATCAGTGTGCTAACATTTTATGCAGACTTTCAGAAATAATGACATATACTAACATTAATCACAAATATCATTACTGTTAGTGTTGCAATACCCCACAAAATATTATCATACCAAGCACATAGACAAAGCCTTTCCTTTAAAGACTCTGAGTCCTTTCCTTTAAAGACTCTGAGTTGTAGTTGCACATTATTCAAAGACAGCATAAATTCTGCCCTCTTCAATACTGTATATGCAGTGTAAGCTTGTGCATTTCAGAAACAGTAGCCATAAGTATTGTATGAATTGAAGACAATGGAGGAAAATAAGATCTATGATTTAAAAGTAACCATAAAACAATCCAAGCTAACAAACATGAAAAGTCATAGGATAAAGCCAAAAAGGCAACCAATTTTTGGTTGTTTGGCTGTTATTGCTCACTGAACATAAAGTGCAACATCTCCAAAGGGTTTTTTTTAAATGTTTAATAAATTATACTGGAACCACTACCTAAAACATATCATTCAAGCATTTTTCTACCCTTCTTATTTTTGTTCCCTTTTATATGCCCCTCCCCCCTGATGATCATTGATTGGTCTGCACCTATGCCCATTGTTCCATTCATCTCTGTACCAAAGGTACTGTCTCCTGTTTCTGTGATTTTGAAGAGAGTCTCTGATTTCTGTCTAACATTTTTGCCTTGTCCCTCATAATTTTTTGATTTTCTGGTAAATCCCTGAGCATTATATTCAGTTAGTCATTAATATCAAACAGATATTGAACACAGAAGCATTGCACTACCATCAGTCTTGCAGTCCCTTCAAGAACAGTTTACAGCTGGACTTGGATTTTTATGACAAATCATTCCAAGGAATATACACCTCTCATGGAAACTTAAGTGTGCAAACAAATGGCACAATGCATATTAAGCCTGTAACTTCTATCCTACCTACCTCAGAAAATTTTGCAACAAGTAGGACTGAGGGCGAAGAGAAACTGAAAACCAGAAAAGAATAAGTAGCAATGAGTTGACATCAAAAGTACACGTTGCCTGCTGCCCCATTAACAGTAAAGCACCAAAACTCTGTACATTACATTCTAAGTGAGTTAGATTAATATTTAAAAATTGTCCCTGACCCCCTCCCCCATTATTTTGGCTTTGTCTGGATTTCTTGAACAAAGAAATTGGGAGGTATAACTCCAGGTCTGGGACTGCGTACTAAATTATTAGGAATGTGAATGTGGTTCAGAGCAGAGCAGCCAGCTACATCACATAACCTGATCTGTGTACTAGGACATTTTTGTATATCCTGGCTAGGCAGAGAAACACAGGCATCACTCGCATCACAACAAATAGGATTAGTTACTGTGAAACACCACATCAATGCTGAATTTGAAACAGCTGCTGTGAAATTGTAGCACCATTCCCATCCCTATGTTATGATGGTAGTGGAATTGGAGAGATACAGATAACCCTTATACTTCTATTAAGTGCACTGATAGGCCAGACCTGAAACTATATATGAAGTCTGAAAAGCATGCTGGAAGGTAAATACAGAGACTGTAGAAGAAGTAGAGCAAACAGGAATCAGGATGATAAAAATAATAAAATGGGTAGAAAGTTGCACATCAGCAAATGATACATAAGTTGCAGAGTGAAAATTTCATTAAAATTAGAGGCAGAAGGTACATGGCAAAGATTTATAGGTTAGTGATGGTTAGAGAGGTATTTAGTGATCATTGGGAAGTGATGAGACTAGAGCACTCAGTTAGGGGAAAAAAGAATCAATAGCAAACTCAAAGAATTTGCAAGTGTTTGCAGACAAGGTAAAATTTCAGACCCAATAGTTCTCCAAAAATACTGAAAAAAGTTTATACCTTCATTTCAGAGTGGGTGAAACAGGAAAATATTCCTTCCTATCCCCCTTGCAGTCCTTTCAGTGACTGATCTGTTACCCAAACTCTGGCCATCCAGGTCACTAACAAATGTCCATCATTATATGCCATGATTTTCCTAGCTTCAAAAACAAGGGATCAGCTACATCTAAAAATTTGATACAACTTTTCTAAGAAAATGGTATCTGTTTATTTAATTTTAATTAAAAAAATCATGTATTTTTATGCCACAACATTCAAAATAATTAAAGCTGTACTTTTATGTAGGAATAATCATTCTTATTAGGGGTGAAGTCACAACAAGTGTACAGTTTTATGTTGCTGTTAGCATTTATCAGCTACACTTAACATCACAACAGTATAAATTTATGTTTCTGGTGTCTTTTCTTTTTGTTACTTTTAACATTTTGTTTTTAAACAGTATGTGTTATAAGTACTACAGTTAGTTAATTTCTAAAGGCCATTCTAAGCCTAGTTAAAATATAACCCATGGCTTTTACCCTAGACTTAACTGAATGCTTTCTACACCAGATATCAACTTAATGACTTTATTTCAGAGATGGTGAACTTATCAATCAGCACTCAAACAGAGAAGTCACTGTAAATGTGTTTTCCATTTGCATTGCAAATGATTTAGTGTGTGCGTGTGTCTGCATGTCTGTCTGCATGTGTGTGCATGTGCATGTGTGGGTGTGTGGCATTTTCCTCTCCTCTCCATGATTGCATGACACCAGAGTTAGTACATTTAAATAAACAGGGTTTAAAACATTTTTATATTATGGTTTGACAAGTTAGTGCTCTCAACATTTTTTCAACCATATGAAGCTTCAGCAAGTAAGTCAGCAATTACTTTTAAAATTTTAAGAAAAACAGACTGTGTCAGAGTAATCAGAAAGCCACAAAATCCACTCCACAATATTTAGTCTTAACGCACCTTTTATTACCAAAACAAGCAACGTTTTCGCTACAACCCCTGGTGTAGCTTCCTCAGAGTACAAAGTAAAACTTGTAACAGTTTCTTTTTTAAACATAAAAACGCGCCAAAACAGAAGGGCAGCGTGAAATTGTTAAAAATACAATCAGTGTAAAATGGTAACATAGTACCTACTAAGTATAAAACATATCCTGCCAACATTTTATGGGGACTAAGTCACCCATTAAAACACTGAAATCATTCTTTAAAATTCTTTTGAATAAGTGTAAACTATTAAAAAACGTGCCGGACCCTGTCGGGACAAGGCATGCGCACAACATGATAAACAAATAAATGAAAATAAACATGAGATAAGATGTCATTATCATGACCAACATTAATCTAATCTGGAAATGATACTAGAAAAAGTCATCAGTCCTACATTAAGTGAGTTACCGATAAACCAACTCGTCAAAATCCGGTAAATGCTGTGCTAGACGAAAACAAGGATTTACTAAGTGTGTTAAGTCTACACCAACTTAGATAGTGAGGGTCATATCCTGCACTGGCACTGTTTTAAAGCGGTATTGTTGTAATAATCATCACCCTTTAAACATCTTCATAATGTTAAAGTATTTGGTTTGTAACTCAAGGTACAAGTCTGTAGTACTTTGAAGTGACTTTTTCAACATAACAAATGGATCGTTTGACTCGTTCATTACACTAATGTCCGATGTCGTCGGTTCTTACCCTTCCCACGCAAGTTGTAGGAAGCTTACACAACTACTGGTAGGTTATCCCTCTTAGTGTAGTACATATGGTGGGTCTTGACAAGTGCGGTGAATTTCTGGCTGATTCCCGCAGGACCGATCACCTGTTATTAGGTTTAGTTTAGATCAAGCTTTGCCTTTGACACCGACAGACTATTTTTACTGTTAGTAGTATTTTTTGTATTTTTTGTATGTGTTTGATCCGAAGTGATTTGGTCTCCTGCTATCATTGAGCTGCACAGGGTTGTTCTTAGAGACCGAATGGTTTGTTTAAAATATAAAAACTTGGCGATGCAGGATATGACCCTCACTATCTAAGTTGGTGTAGACTTAACACACTTAGTAAATCCTTGTTTTCGTCTAGCACAGCATTTACCGGATTTTGACGAGTTGGTTTATCGGTAACTCACTTAATGTAGGACTGATGACTTTTTCTAGTATCATTTCCAGATTAGATTAATGTTGGTCATGATAATGACATCTTATCTCATGTTTATTTTCATTTATTTGTTTATCATGTTGTGCGCATGCCTTGTCCCGACAGGGTCCGGCATGTTTTTTAATAGTTTACACTTATTCAAAAGAATTTTAAAGAATGATTTCAGTGTTTTAATGGGTGACTTAGTCCCCATAAAATGTTGGCAGGATATGTTTTATACTTAGTAGGTACTATGTTACCATTTTACACTGATTGTATTTTTAACAATTTCACGCTGCCCTTCTGTTTTGGCGCGTTTTTATGTTTAAAAAAGAAACTGTTACAAGTTTTACTTTGTACTCTGAGGAAGCTACACCAGGGGTTGTAGTGAAAACGTTGCTTGTTTTGGTAATAAAAGGTGCGTTAAGACTAAATATCGTGGAGTGGATTTTGTGGCTTTCTGATTACTTTTAAAATTTTGTTTGACTTTTTTCAAGGCATTTTATGTTATAATAAATAAAAGCCACTTGGAACTGTGAATGCAAGTTATTAAATGAAAATAAACACAACAAACTTTTGTGCAGAAACAATGGAGACATAAAACAAAGCAGACTCGCATTCTCACTTGAAAAAGCATTGTGTGAAAGCTTGTTGTGTTTATTATTATTTAATAAATTGCATTTATGGCATTTGAGTGGATTTTATTTATATATTTCTTTGGCATCTTGGCATACTCAGATTTGCTTACAGCTGAAGATTTCCATTTCATGTTTTATGTTATCCCTTAGCTTTTTTTGCCTTGTTATGCAAATATTTACAATTATACATGCAAAGTACTTTCTTGTTAGTATTTATAACATTCATTCTTTTTACTGTAAATTATGGCATTTTTTTGTTCTTTGATAATATTTTGCTAAATGCTTTGTTCTGTGGTTCATGTTGTGGCTGGATATAGTGCTATACCACCCACCCAACCAGTTAACAAACAATAAACAAGAAAATAAATGAAACTCTGGAAAAAAACAGGGGAAGTGCTAATGTCATTTATTTGGAAATATTTACATGTTTAATTTTATTGTCATTAGAACTCAATGATATAGCTATCATACTAAATTAATCTGTCAAGAAGGACAACTGTAGCATCTAATTGCTGTAAATTGAATAAGAAAAACCAGTCTAATGTATTTGTAGGCCTACTGCTGGTATCATCAATAAGAACTCATCTCAAAATCCATTTTAAAATGTAGTATGTGTCCCTGTGTAGGAGTATAATCATTAGGGTGGTGAATCAGGCAAGCATAAATCCAATGACGCAAAATGTCTGTACTGAAAAGAAATATATGCAATTTTTACTTCTGATGCAATGGGATTGAAACACTGTGGACTTAAAACATGTGAAAATAAATTTTGAACTGATAACCATAACATTTTACTTAGCAAACTAAAATGCTATGTTTTTCAGTAGAAGTCACCACTTAGTTTGCAAAGTAGTTAACAAGTAGAACTTTACTGTTGCCACTCAATTTTTTTCCTCCTTATCAGTAGCTTCCAGTGTTCACCAAAGTTATATGCTTATCTCTTTGCATTTATTTCTTTAGAAAACTAGTTTACTTTGAGACCTACCTCATTTAAATATCACCAAGTATGTAGATGACAATGTGATTGCAACTGTTGGCAAGTCCTCTACTCAGTTAGTCACATTATTGCAAAACAGTTCTGCTTCTTACTGCAGTTTCTGATTTTCACTATGCCTTATGTATTGTACTTGCAGTTTTAAATAATTATGTTAATTTCCTCTAATCAACACAATTTTGTCTTCCCCTTAAAGAGACAAGATGAACACTTGCTGTATACTCACATATAAATGTAACAACTGAACTGAAGTAATGAGATTCTTCCAGTTCAACTTGTATTAACTAAAACATATCTCTGTTACAGCTGAATGCACTACAAACATTTAATGGAAATGCATGCTTTTATAATTTGCTGTTTAATAATTACAAGTGTGAGCATATATGGGGATTAAGTAAAACATTATTCAGAAGTATTAAAACAGTGCATTCCTCATTATCCTTAGTTCTGGTCATTCACTTGCTACTCTAAACCCCCTCACCCCACCTCCACTCTGACTAGGGTGTGCTAGCTATCATACTTCAGCCATCTTGTACATGTACTTAATATTATGGAAGAAATTAATGTGTTATAAAGGTATCATATTAAAGATATTTTGTGGCATACACAAACCCAACCTTTTTTTCTAAAAATTGTTTGATTGTAGTACAACTAATTACTAAATTAGTACCTACAGCATATGAAATTTTGAGGGAATGCAAGCATGTTCTTTTCTGTATGTGTATAAATACACTGTATACTAAATGTGTGTGTGTGTGTGTGTGTGTGTGTGTGTGTGTGTGTGTGTGTGTGTGTGTGTGTGTGTGTGTGTATATATACATAGATGGATAGATAGATAGATAGATAGATAGATAGATAGATAGATAGATAGATAATATTTATACTTGCACATGGGTTGTTACTTACACATATAAATTTGTATTTATACACAAACTTTTGTATATAAACATGCCATATTTGCATAGAGATGCATTTCTGTTTGCATGTATGTTCATACTTTATCATTATGTAAAGATAAATATTTGTACTTCGACATATATTTCAGCTTGCATTTACCTTAAATCTATTTTAATAAGCTTGTAAAAACTGTAAAAAAAAATACATATTATATAAACCCTCTTAGCCAGTTGATCAGGTCTATACCGCATTAGGTCATCATACCTGTGGTGGTACTGGGGACCAGTGTGGGTGATACCTGTCAGGGATGACAGGTGTTCATTCAAATTTTGCCAGTTATTTTTTTTTTCACATAGTGACATGAACAGATGATTCAGTTTTTCCAGGCATGGATCCCTTAAAAGTAGACCATAGTTTTGGTCTCCATGTCAGACCAGCTTGGAGATCAACCTTGAGCTTTCACAATTGTTACTATCATTCACAGTACCAGCACCAGTATGAAAAATATAAGACTAGGGCTGTAGTTCACAGGGTTGGAACCACTACCTCTGAGGTGTGGCATCACCCTACCCTAACCCACTTGCCAAGCTGGGACATTAGGTATTGAGCTGCAAGCAACACAGTAGCAGGGAGACAGACAAATTGTTCACCAACCAAAAAATCCAGTATATAACACAAAGTGCGTATGAACAAAACCAGTGCAGGTCAGGCATAAATAGTAGATTTCTTAAAAGTATGAGCACTTTTGCAGCATCAAACACATTGCTTCATCAGATAATAAAACAAGTAAAATATTGGGCTCAAATATACCCCTATACTTAAACAGCTAGCCAATCAAAAATAGCTGCAGTTAAAATATTCAGACTGTTAAAGTACTAGTTCCACTGAAATTGCTATACTATATTCTATACAAAGAGCAAAGGACTTGCAGCCAAACATTAACATTGTCAAGGTGCTGATTCCACGAAAGGCAGATAAAACCGCATCCACCAAGCGCCAGCTATCCTGAGGGAAACTTCGAAGGGAACCAGCTACTAGATCGTTCGAATAGTCTTTCACCCCTATACCCAGGTCTGGGTGAGATGGGCCAGCAGTGCGTCCATGACATGTGTTCTCCTATCATTACACTTAGGCAGGATTCTGACTCACAGGTGTTCAGTCATAATCCCATAGATGGTAGGTTTGCACCACTGGCTCCTCAGCCAAGCACATACACCAAATGTCTGAATCTGCAGTTCCTCTTGTACTGAGTAGGATTACCATCACAACAACACATCATCAGTAGGGTAAAATGAACCTGTCTCGTGATGGTCTAACAAAAAAATAATATTAAAAATACATCAAGATATGCATAATATATATATATATATATATATATATATATATATATATATATATATAAATAACAATAACTCAATTTTTAGTCCCTGATAAAACTTAGTATAAAATTTTTCACTGGTCTATATACATATATACATGTTTATATAACCTACATTTAAAAACTGTGTTTATTAATAAAAATTGTATAACTATTTATTATAGCCCCTAGCTTTTAAAAAAGCTGTATAGGTGCTTTATCACTGAGGCCATGTGCTACATCAGCATGCATGCGAATAATCCATACCATTTCTGACGATTCAGTCCTGTTCATAAAGTCACCTCCTCTGAGTGTTGCTACCAGTCTCTCTACCACTAAAAGCATAAATGTATGTGAGGAGTCATGTTGTGCAACATGCTTAGCTAGAGCACTAATATTGTTGGTGTTCATATTGTTACTCAGATGTTCACTAATTCTATCCCTGAGTCTTTGGTCAGTTTTTCCAATATAGAATGACTGACATTTCAAACAGTAAGCTAAGCACACAACACAACAAGTGTTGCAGTTAGCATATGCATTAAATTTAAACAGTTTCCCTGTATCGGGATGTACAAATAAACTAGTAGTATCAATATAGTTACATGATTTGCATTCGTTACAGGGAAATGTACCAACTTTGCTAACTATCTTTATCTTTGAAGGCAGTTTAGGGTAGCATAACATTTTACACAGGTTCTTTTTATTTTTAAACACAAAGTTTGAATGCTCACCCACAATTCCTGATCTTAGGATCAGATGTCAATATGTGCCAATTGTTCTTATATATTTCAGTGACCTGTTTAACATCACTAGAATAAAAGACTGGCATCTTTAAACTATTATTTTTCATGGCTCATGCCAGGTTGTCAGTATTGCCTATATCCATGTGTAGAGTAATATGGTTTAACATGTGTTGATCCAAGTCCTTTAACCTGGTCTAAAGTTGCCACTACTTCACTATCATTGTATCCCCTTTCTATAAATATATGCTTTAAGTCACTTGACTCTTGTGAAAATTTCTCATCACTTACATTAAGGTGAGAAATTCTCATACCTTGTCCTTTAACCACATTAGTTAAAATATGCCTGGGGTGCATACTATGTCTGTGAAGAAGTGTATTATGATGGCATTACTTCCTATCCACCTCAGTAGTAAGTTTACTATTACTAAACTTAATGTCAAGGAAATTGATTTCACAAAAGGAGGTTGTCACTGTAAACCTCAGAAAAGATGAACTAGAATTAATGTACCCAAAAAAACATATCACAATCAACCTGGTTACTACTCCAGGTAATAAAGAAGTCATCAACAAAACCCCTGTAAAAAATATAGTGATTCAATTCAGATTGTAATATTACTTTTTGTTTCCAGTTGGCCACGATCATATTTGCATAGCTTTTAGCAGTGGATGTGCCCATAGCCACTCCTTCTAATTGGTGGTATATATTATCCTTGACAGAAAAATCAAGAATCAATTCCATCAACAGATAAAGTAAATCAGCAAAGCTTGTTTGGTAGGCACTATGGTTAGTCAAATATTCATGCAACATAAGAATTCCAGCTTGGTTAGGTATTTTAGTAAGGAGTGACTACACATCCAGTCTAACAAGCATATAATTTCTACGGTCATGTTCATTCAACTGTGCATATAAATCCATCAAAAATGTTTAGAGTCTTTTAATGCAAAAACATTCAGGTCTAATACTGATCTAAGGGGCTTTTTTTTACAAAAATGGAAAGGGGATCAGTGATCCAATTTTTTCCAGCAACAATAGGTCTAAAAGGTGGGCATACAGGATCTTAGTCGATTTTAGAAAAGCCCTATATCACTGCAAAAAGTGGATATTTAACATCAAAATATTCAAAAAGCTTTGACTCAACAACATTACTTACAAGACATGCCCACAGTGTATTTTGCATATGTGCAACCATCGTTCTAACCTGGTCCCAAGTAACTTGCATATAAGTAGTTGTATCATTTAACATAGCGCACATACTGTTACTATAAAAAGCATAATCCATGATTACAGCTGGTCCTCCTTTGTCTGCTTTTAATAAAAATAGTCATGTTATTTTGTAACTCTGACAGAACTTTTCTTTCAATTAAGCTCAAATTTCTAAAAACCTTTCCCTTCCATCTACTATTCATTAACAAATGCATATCATGCTCATGTACTTTCTCATAAGCATTTAAAACTCAGTTGTTTGAAGGAACATATGAGCTGGGCTTCTTAAACATTGAAGTAACATCACTGACACAGTTGCCCAAGAAGAGTACATGCTAAGGAATAATTCAATCTTTCTGATTGTATGAACCTAGTTATAAGTTTATAGGCTCAAAGGTTGATAACAGGCTGTTGATCAGGTAGACCATCCCCAGGATTTAATAAAATTCATGTAGGCACAATGTACACAGAATGTATCTGTGTACATGGTCACAGTTCCTCCTCGGCAGGGCACCATGCATATTAATGATGGTGTGCTGCTAAGGGAGAGCATAGGAACAAGGATATTGAAATGTGTAGGGAGAGGCTACCCATGGATGTGGATGCCTGGTCAGATATTATGTAATTGCAGAATGTTTGTGTGCCATGGTGTGGAGTGCAGCAATGTCAAGCTGTGCTTATATATAGTCAGGCGACACCTACTACACATCTGAAAATAGAAACCGGATGTAATTAATTATCATAATCACATTTTTTTATGTTTTTTTTTTTCAATTGTCATTTGTGCTGCATGACCTTGACTGCAGCAGAGCCAAGTGTTGTTATCCATACATAGCCAACACCTGCCAAACATCTAAAAATTGAAACCAGATGTAGCGCCCACCAGGTGTGGCATCTCTAAGCCACTGAGGACCTGATCACCCCCCCCTTGTGTGAGCAAGGAATCCTCTCACTCCAGCTAAAAGCAAAGGAAACTCTAACCAGCGATCATCCAAAAATAGACTGCAGCCCCTGGTTTAACTCCAGGAACCTTGTTGTTGCTGCTTGTGTAGTGTAGGTGCCAGCTTTTGTAACTACTGTTATGTCTTGTTAAAATCTGTTACAGTCAGCTAGAGTGCATATCCCAGGGGCAATAACTGCAAACCTTCTTCCACTTAGCCCACCCCCACCCCTTTCATTCCGTTTCACTGTTGATAATTTGTTATATGCGAAGGTATTTATCCCCTCTCAATAATCATAGCCTTCAGTCCCTCCTCCTCAATACTTGTTCTTCACTAAACATCAAACAGAGGTGGAAAGACACCAGCTGCTTTTATCTTTAGCAACATTGTGTGCAGCAAACAATGAGGAAAGGGGACTACAAATATAAAAGAGAATAAAACCTGCCATTGCAGACTAGTAAGCAGCATACAACTTCCACCTGTGGTGTATTCCTACACACAGTTTTTCTTGGCTAAACCTTCCAGTCCTTGAACAAGGGTGCCTGTATGTTTACCTTATTTCCTTGGCTGTCCTTGATAATTAGCTAGGTTTAGCAGATTCCCTTGGATTCTTCCCGGCTACTTTAAATTCCACTTGAAGGTTCCCCCCCTTCCCCCATCCAGCAAGTGATTGCTCAGGTACAACACACCAAAGGTTTTAAAAACCCTGGATGTCATGTTTGCTCTAATTGCAGCTGAAAGCCCTCCAGGTGTAGCATCTCTAGTAAGTGATAGTATTATTTTTCTATAATATATTCCACACTGTAAACTCACTTTCCCTGCATAGAGTAGTTCAGTCATTTCTTTCTAAGGTAGCTTTCCAGTTATTTTTGCTGGTATAGTTTATATTTGGATATTAGAAGCTTATGTTTTTGTTTTTGCTTGATCCCAATTTCAGTAAACCTGACTCAAGAGTTCCTCTAAATGATAGTGCTGAGGTAGAAATACTCTTTCTTTTTAAGTGCTGAATGATATGTATGGTAAACTGGTGAAACTGCTACATTATTGCAATATTGTCTGGTAATAGTATATTCCAACTAGTTACACTGACTGCTGCTACTGTATAATCTGTTGGTTAAACATACATTGTAAAGTGTAGAATGATATTTATGGTAAACTGGTGAAACTGCTACGTAGTTGCAATATTGTCTGGTAATAGAATATTCTAACTAGTTATACTGACTGCTGCTGAATAAGACTGGTTGCAGAGTCTGAATGTATTTCTTTTGATGACTTCTAATAGGCTATGTTCACATTCTCTGTTTTCTGTACAATATTTATGATGATTGTGCTTATTTTGATGTCTTTATTTTATTGCTTTTAGTCTTACATTCTTTCCTTTTCTCTTCTTTGCAACTTTTAGAGCCACTGCGGACCTGATCGCTTTGCCCCACCCCCACTTGTGTGAGCAAGGAATCCCCCAGGGGCAATAGCTGCAAACCTTCTTCCTCTTAGCCCACCCCCACCCCTTTCATCCATTTCACTGTTAATTTGTTGTTTGCTTAGGTATTTAGCCCCTCTCAATAGTCATAGCCTTCAGTTCCTCCTCCTCAATACTTGTTCTTCACTAAACACCAAACAGAGGTGCAAAGTTTCCAGCTGCTTTTATCTTTAGCTACATTGTGTGCAGCAAACAATGAGCAAAGGGGAATACAAATTTAAAAGAGAATAAAATCTGCCATTGTAGACTAGTAAGCAGCATACAACTTCCACCTGTGGTGTATTCCTACACACAGTTTTTCTTGGCTAAACCTTCCAGTCCTTGAACAAGCATGCCTGTATGTTTACCTTATTTCCTTGGCTGTCCTTGATAATTAGCTAGGTTTAGCAGATTCCCTTGGATTCTTCCCAGCTACTTTAAATTCCAATTGAAGGTTTCCCTCCCTTCCCCCACCTCCCAAGTGATTGCTCAGGTACAACACACCAAAGGTTTTAAAAACTCTGGATGCCATATTTGCTCTAATTGCAGCTGAAAGCCCTCGTGTTCCTGAACTAGCTGATAGTTTTTTTTTTTTAAGCTAAGTTCTGTATGGAAGGTGTAGCCCCGCTCCGCTCACTTCACTCCCCTCCCACCCCCCATATCATTACCTTTATACCTATCCATACAACCACACACCCCACTTCTTCCCTAATCCCCACCCCTTTACTTCCTGTTCTTATACTACCTCTCTTCTTTGCTCCTCCCCACACTTACCTACTATCCACTATCAAAGACTACTATACCTTACCCCCACCCCTACTTCTCATCCTCTGGTCTACATCCCATAAAGTGACATGTCTCTTACAACTCAAACTATACTTTTACCTTCCCTACTCCATATACTCTATCACCTCACCTCCTATCAGTTACAATTACCTACTCCCTATTTCCATCCCTCAAACACCACTCTTAACTCAAGTACTATACCACAACCCTATCTACTAATTTGTCCCTCCATCCTCCCCCCACCACTCTCATTCCTAAAATAAAAATATCTCCCCCCCCTTAAAAACAAAAAAAAAAACAAAGTCTACTTACTAAAATTAAAACCCTATTACAAACCTCTACTTCTATCTGGTGACATTCATCCTAACCCAGGCCCTACAGACACTACTGTGAATAATAAACCCCCTGCATCTAAACCTGCCAACCCCTCCAACCCACAAAAGCAAGTACAATTCTGCTCTATCAATGTCAGGAGCCTTGTAAATAAAGTTCAAGAACTCAATACTTGGATAGCTAACTATACTCCTGATATAGTTACCCTAACTGAAACTTGGTTAAAACCACACCATCTGGACAGTTAAATCATCCCTCCTGGCTATAATATCCTTAGATTAGATCAACCTAAAAGAAAAGGAGGAGGAGTCTCCATACTCTACTCCAATTGTCTCTCCCATAGCAGACTCACACTCATCAGCTGAACTTCTACTGACCAACTTCAAACTTAACAGTTTCAACACCATAACTGTCACAGCAATCTATATTCCCCCTGGTGATAATATTAAGATACTTGAACATCCTGTCTCACATACCATCCACAATGAAATAATTACACTACTTCCTGTATAAACCTACATGGGTTTGAGCAGCTAATCACAACCCCAACCTACATTAATAAATCTCACCTACCTAGCTCTCAACCCGAGGTGGTGGTGCTGCGGTAGCGTTGTCCTAAACATTCTTAACTCCCTTACTCCTCTTCGCATGATTAGAATCAAATCTAATATTGCTCCCTAGCTCACTAAATCTACCAGAACCCTCATAAAAGACCAGGATAGGATTTGGAAAATGTGGACTAAAACTAGGACCCCTTCTCTTCTTTAGAAATATAAAGAACTCAGAAATAAAATAAAAAAAAAATCATCCATTATAACAAAAAAAAAAAACTTATGGGCCAATCCTCCCTCTACTCTTAAATCAGACCCAAAGAAATTCTGAAGCTGTATTAAACAGACTCTTCATCCAGGACACTCTTCCTCCTAACCCATGTCCCAGTGCAACACCTGAAGACATAGCCAACAAATTTAACAATACTTTTATAAACCGAATAATCTCCATAATAAATTATCTCCCCCCATTAACAACACTAGCACCCCCACAAACTCCATACCTCTTCCAAACCCTCCTAACTCCTTCTCTCTAAAAACAGCATCAACTAACTACGTAAAGTCATTATTGTCTAAACTTAAACCTTGCTCCCTATCTGTTGACAAGCTACCCTCTTACTTCCTGCAGATTGCCTCTGAACCTCTTGCCTATCCTGTATCCACCTTAATCAACCCATCCATTTCTGAATCCTATGTCCCCACTGTGTGGAAGAATTTCTTTACTCTACCCATTCACAAAGGAGACAACTTCTCAGACATATCCAACTTCAGACCAATTGCCATACTCTCTCCACTCAAAAATCCTAGAGAAATGCATTTCCTTCACCAGGAAAACCCACACAGCATGGTTTCCATCCCAAGCATAGTACAACTACTGCACTCATATCATTCGTCAACATAGTCTCCCTAGCTTGTGATAACAATAAACTTGTCTCATGCCTATTCCTTGACCTTTCTAAAGCCTTTGACACTGTCTCTCACCCACTCCTCCTAGATAAACTCACTAACTTCAATTCTCTCCCCCTACTATCTCCTGGTTCTTCAGCTATATCTCAACCCACCAGCAATCAGTTAAATGGCTCTCTGTACTATCCTCCCCTCACACTGTACAAATGGGAGTCCCCCAAGGGTCCATACTTGGACCACTACTCTTTAATATTTTCACCAACTTGCTCTACTCCTCTTGTCCCAATCATCTTTTGTGCAATATGCTGATGACTCAACTGTTATAACCATTGCTGACAACCCAACTGACCTCCACTCAACTACCCAGGCATCCTTCCACACCATTAAGACATGGCTTAGTGATAAACTAATACTTAATCCAAAAAAAAAAAAACTAAGCTCCTACTCTTCCTCCCTAAAAATGTCACACTCAAAAGTACATTTCCCATCTTATCCTGCATCAGCACTATCATCTCAGCTGAATCTAGTACTAAATTGCTAGGTGTTACAATAGATGATCAGCTTAAGTTTGATCTCCATATTACTAACTTGGTAAAAAGAACTCCTCAGAAACTTGGACACCTTTTCTGTAGCAAGAAATACTTAACACTGCCTGAATAACTCTCTCCCAGGCTTTATTACTCCCAACATCCCTGTAAAGCTGCCAAATATTCACAAACCTAAATATATGCTTATTTCCAAGCTCGAAACAACCTATAATATGATCACCAGATTTGCAGCTAACCAAACCTAAAAGTCACACCACTGCTTAGCACTACAGCAACTAGACTGGCTAGAATTCCCTCAGCTGCTCCAACTATGCCAACTACAAATCATCCACTCTATTCTCCATCTACCCTCCTTCTGCCCCAGCCTCCCCACTATCACATCCAAATATTCCCCTGCTAGGATGCTAGGCAGCTCAAATCAAGAATTATTAGACATCTACAAATCCAAAACCAAAATAGGCTACCTTCTCTATAACTATAACCCAGCTGTATCCTGGAACCAACTCCCCTTGGAAATAAAATCCCTCCAGCATAGCAAAAGTGTCAAATTAGCCACAAGGAAATACCTAAAAGAAAATGGTCTTGCCACTGTAGCCAACTACCCTGAAACCACCATCCTTTCTCCTATTTCACCCCCTCACTCTTAATGTATCTCTAACACTATCCCCCTGCCTCTTCTACCTCTTCCCCTTCTCTATCTCCAACCACTCTTAATTCTTACAGTCTCAAAAACAACCTACCTGTCTAGTTTGTCTCCTATACTCTACCTCCCCTACATCTCCTACTAGCCATTCCTATTTTCCTTTCTAGTTTCCAAACACCTATACAACTATATCATACCCACTTTAAATAAGCATCTGCCTAACTATTAACTCATTTTGCTCTAAGCAGCTAAAATAATATTGTAACTACTCACATTTTCTTCTGCTAATTGTTTAAAAACCTTGTTTGTAACAACTCACATACTTGTCTGCCAATTGTTAATACTCTGTATAATTGAATTGCCTGAGGAGTTTTTTTTCTCTCCAGGTCTCTTCTTGTAAGATCCTCTAGTTGATTGTTACTACTATGTTACTAAAATGTAATAAATTGCTTTCTAGTCCAGAGGAGCTTTTCTCCCTGGGTCTCTGCTGAAAAAGAGCCAAAAGCTCAGCCAGACTAACCCGGTTAACAAATGTAAAATAAAATAAAATTAAATAAATAAATAAAATGATTTATTTATATGAATGTTTAAACATGTTTCCACAGTGTGGTGCAGTGCTTAGCATTGCTAACAGGTAGCTTAGTAGTATATGTGAAGGTATACAAGTTTTCATAATATCCAAGTAGCTAAAAGGGTAGAGTTACAACCTAATGCGTAGAAGGTCCTGGGTTTTTGTCCATATTACTCATAACATGTTTGTCATTCAATGTACTTTTTAGCTTAATTTAAATACAAAATTGTTATATTTAGCAGTGCTGCATGGTGCTAAACACTGTTTAAACATATTAATGGCTACTACTGTTTGCATGATGCTAAGCTTCACTAAAACCATGGTTGTGTGAGTTTAAATGCTGCTTACCTCTGCTTAGCTGGTTTGCACGATGTCAAGCAATGCACACTTTTTTTTACTTTTGCTCAATAATGTGTAAGGGTGAGAAAACAGCCTATATTAAGGTCAAAATGCAGGAATTCTGCACAATTCCTTGGAGTCTTATCTGTTGATATAGCAGGTGGTGCTGGTGAAAGTGCATGCTTTCAGCTGCAGAGATGGGGTGTCAGGAGTCCAGGGTGTTTTTTGGTCTCCTGATAAAGAATCATGAACCAAGGCTGATGCAAGCAGTTTCCAGGGCGCAGAATGTAAGGCAGATGCTTGGGATTGGTTGGCCAGGGAACTTACCAGTGCTACTGGTATCCACTACACTAGTAAGCAGTGTTATCACCACCATGATGAACTGAAGAGGAGAAAGAGGGGAACTTTGGACACCTGGGTCAAAGATGCAAGAGCTGGGAGTGCCCTGCAAATATATAAGTATGTTTTCCACTGTTTTACCAAAATTCAAGCTGAATGTCTGCAAAACTGGCATGCGTAATGGTGTGTTTCTCTCCCAACAGCTTCAGCTGAGAGGACTCACACAATTGAGTCCCATGGGGGGCACTTGGCCAGGTTGCACAGTGAGTGTAGTAATTACTGATTTATTATGCTAACTGTAGTGCAATAAGCAAGAAAGAGTAAAGCATTTCCTGCATTAAAGTATTCCCAATAAAAATTGTAGTGCAATAAATGGGCAAGTAGAATGGTAGTACAATAAATGTGCAATTAGATCTGTAGTGCAATAAATGAATAACAACTGTATTGCAATAAACAATGCCAATAACAGTAAGCAAAATGGTGTACAGCAGGATTGTACAAGATAAAGAAAAATAATCTGGTTCCATACAGCAGTGAATACATCTGTAGAATCTATATTCATTTTTCTAACTATGTATAGATTCTACAGATGTATTTTATCACATGGCTTTTAGCTATGATGCACATTTTATCTGATTTTTGATTGGATGTTTTAGTGTTTAAAAATGTAACTGCTATTCTATCTTTGTTGGTCTGATGAAGCGGATGTTATTCCGAGAAAGTGCTTACCTACTGCAATTAAAGGACATATTGATTTTCACTGCTATGTGGAACCAGATTATTTTTTTTTATCTTGTATTCTCTGTTTTTTGCATCTGATTCCTTATTTGGTTCAAGGACTGTTTTCATTTGGTACAGCAGGATTGTGTTGTCATAACCATTGCAGTAGAGCTGTATGCATTGCTTGTCTATGGTAAGGTTGCCGCAGCCAAGTGTAACACTGTAATAGCTCTAGAATGCAAAACCAATGGCCTGCAAACTGTATTGCTAAACTTGTAGTATGGTTCAAGGCTATCTCCAGGCCAATATTGACCACATAATGCTGTCTGTTTCTCCTACTTCAGGTAATAAAGATATACGAGTGAGGTAGCCCACTCTATAGGGAGATATTGTGTGTGCACTTCACAGAAATTTATCGGCAATACCAATTAAGTATTAAGCAGCATTGTTGATTCCTAAATAAATCAGTTTTAATATATGAAGTATGGCTGTAGTCCATGCATGTGTGTTCTACTATCACTGCAGTCAAGTACAACACCTTAATAGTTCTAGAATGCAAAATGAATGTCCTATAATATGTATTGCTCAACTCATAATATGGTTCAAGATTGTTTCCATTATCCATCACATAATGC
The DNA here is from genome assembly GCF_019279795.1 of Protopterus annectens. NCBI lineage: Eukaryota > Metazoa > Chordata > Ceratodontiformes > Protopteridae > Protopterus > Protopterus annectens. The sequence continues at coordinate 990,931,880 of NC_056741.1, forward strand.
TCTCATTTTGTCTCACCCCAGGTACAAAATATATATGGGTGAAATGGGCTATATTATGAGCAGATATTGCATTTAGATTTCACAGACACTTTTCAGCAATACCATTAAAGTGTTTATCGGCATTGTTGATTCCTAAATAAATCTGCTTATTTCCATTATGGCTGTATTCCTTGCATGTCTGTACTAAGTTGCTGCAGTTGATTGTTACATTATTTGCAGATGTCCCCTGCAGTCACAGCTGTAGGGTTCTATTCCCATGCCTATCAACTAAGGTATGATGGCTGACTAATTTATGTACTGGACACAAACATTCATCTCAACTGTCATGATTTCTCATAATATAATTAAAACTGCCTAATCCATCTGTCACAGGATTACCAGAAAAATGATTACCTGGAATGCAGTGCATTACCAAATCCAGTTATAGAACACCTTGGTAGTTATATAAGTCCACATTTTGTGAAACTTCTCTGTGTAGTTGTGTACCTGCACTTGTTGTTGCTTAGCCTATACTGACCCATGCTAACAACTTGAGAGGTATGTACATGCTACTTCAGCTATAACAGAATTGTAGTCACTGTACTCAAACTGACACTAAGCACCCATACAGTATTTATTATCAGTGTTTTCAGGGATATAATCTGTAATGTCCATAATGAAATGCTTTTCTCTCTCTCCCTACATCTTTGTTATTGCTATTTATTATTATGATTTAATATTAACATATTTTGTTAAAATAGGCCCCCCTTTGGGAGCAGTGGTGGAGGTTCATAGGTTCATAGGTTCATAGGTTAGTACTAGGCTAACTGCCCTTGTGAGCCATTGTAAGCCTAGCCTTGTGAGACTCAAACCCTGCACCTTGTGTTTGTAAGGCAAGCATCTTAACCATTAGGCCACCCTCCCAACCCCTTGTCACCCAGGATGAGTTGCCGGTTTTGGTGTACAGGATAGTCTACTGTGGTTTTGACTGCTGCTTGCACTGGTTCAAGAGCATGCTGGCCAACCTGGTGCCCAGCCTCCACCACTGACACCCCCAGGGAAGTGGTGGAGCAGTGCTGAAAGTCCCATGGGTGGGGATGCATGTCACACTGCTGCCTTGTGGAGCCGCATAGGACTTAAATTCCATAACACCCTGCCTAATCAAGTTGTTCATGTGTCACACACACTGCACCTATCTGCTGTCTTGTCTGTCTGCAAATGCATCTTCACCTACACAACTTACCTCCCCCACATGTACCTATGTCTCTTCCCCAATATTCCACTTTCACCTTAAAAAAAAGAAAACATTGGCACCTGTCCCAAAAAATAAATATTGTCCCATACATAGCTCTCCATTTTGTATACATGTCCACTAGACACATGTAATTTGGTCCAACCTCACTCCCTCTGTCTGGGGGTGAGAGTTGAAAGTCATGTACAAATTCTATCAAACTGCACAGTTGCTGTACAAGAAGTGGATAGCAGTGGTTCTTTCCTACACCCGTCCTGCATGTCCCTACCTGCCTTCCACTATGTTTTACCCCCTGTTTGCTCCCCATTATACCACTTTCCTAACCCCCCCCATTCTTCTTTTTAAATTTTTTTAGTGTGATGCTGGGTGATGTTCTGCGTCATGCAGCTTCACTAAGCTTGGCTAAATAAATCTATATTGAATATATGTGTTTTCTATTTATAATAAACACACAAAATAAATACCTGTCCCATATTTCAAACCCAAGACCGTCATAACTGCAGACTACTGTATTAACCTACCATACCACATGGCTCTTAATTAAAACAGTTAGTTTAATCTAAACATATAAAACAAACAATAGACCTGGGAAGGCGTACAATAAATCTTGCAGACTGTCAAATTCTCTTCTTTTAATGTCACAACCAAAGCACAAAAATAAAGCTCTGCATTAACATCCTGAATTACGTTTTCATTTGTAAAACGTCATCAGATGTGGGCTGATTTTTCTGCCAATGTAATGTTTCTAAAGTTGTCAAAAATATGGATGTTATCCTTATTGGAAACAATCCCAGACAGCAGAAATTGTAAATCATTATTCTTAGCTGCATCCATCCCAAAAGCTGAAGACATGATCACAGCAGACCACAATCAAAATGAGCAGAACACCACAGAGATGTTGAAGAAGGGAGAGTAGTTCAGATCCAACACTAGGCCAACAGCATGAGCTTAATCCAAAGCTACCACAAAAAAAAATACCCGCAAGTAGGGCACATGTGCAGAGCTAAAAAGTGCCAAAAATCAATCCACAAAATATGGCCAACACTCCACTTGGTTAATATTTATATAAATAATTTAATGTTAAATCCAATGTATCAAAAAATCCTAACAAAAAGGCAAACCGGTTTTGGCACAAGCCTTCATCAGTGCCAGTTTCATAGAAGTATAAATGTCTGCTGCAGACCTACCCTTTGCAATGATGTAGTCTCCTCACCCCTGTAATGTCCATCACAACATCTCATAAAAGGACCATAATCTATATGAAGGCCTTGTATATTGTACAGTGGTTGCATCTCATTGGCAGATGGTAGTGCAAATCAGCTGTGTTGGCTGCAATTAGCATTGGTTAAGAGGCAATCACCTGCTGATGAGAAGTATGTTAAAAAGGCAAGCAGCTGGCTATGGGGAACCATTATGTATGAGACTTTCCTCACACAGAACATGCGTTTGTAAAAACTTAACTATCACCATACCTAGAGGACTATTGAGCTTCATCAGGTATGAAACCTTTTTCGTTTACAACAGGATGCAGATGTGTGAATATAACTAAGGGGAATAGGGATTACAGCATTAAACCTTTCTTAGATCTGTGATAATTATATGTCCTTGATCTCTTGCTTTCTTATACCTACAGAGGATGTACAATACATAAAGGGTGTACTGTTTTCTGTCATTTTGGCACACTGGTCTCATTGGATTGCCCCTTTATAGTGGTTGTAATAGCACACTGCTATTTGATTGTCACTGTTCTTTTGGCATATTATTAAGGGGGCTGCCTGTAGGGGACACACTACAGTAGACTCAAGTGTTGGGTGTATGATCATACAGCAGTATCTGTCATGGCACACATGGGAATAGCTGACTATTGCTACTATCTCAGTTGTATCCACACACTTAGCATGTTTGCATACTGTAGAGGATGACATGTGGGAGCAGGCAGTGGATAGTGCCAGACATTTTGTCCATTTTGTATCTCTACATAGAGTACTTTCTCGTATGTGATCCTGTAATTTGTCCTCATTTTGTTGTCTTTCAGTAATCATGTGCCCTAGATTCCATGCACCTTTCACATATTCAGAGAATGAAATTATATTGGAAGGCCTCCTGCAATATCATGACATTCTACTGTCCAGGGGAGGCAAAACAGGGAACAGTGGGCCACATAATGGGTGACCTTGTCCGTGGCGTGAATGGCACTGATCATCGGGGCAGGACATATGAGCAGATTTGACACCATGCAATAGGCATGATCAATGCTGCATGAAGAAGAGCAGCAGACTTAGCCAGAGATCATGGCATCACTAGTGGAGGGCCTGCAGCGAAACAACCACTTTTGGCCATCACACCATACATTGTCGAAGTGAGTGTCACAGTTTTTACATCAGAGTGTGCAGGTAAGATTAGTTTGATCAGCATTGTAATACTGTAGCATTCAGTGTGTCAGGGTGTACATACTTTTACATGGGTGTCAGGTCTTTATTCATTGGGGGAGGGTTTAACCTCAGTTCTACTCTCATACTCAGAATGTGATCAATACAATTAAAATAGTTACTAGTGTAAATGAGATATATGGATATATTACCTTGCTGTGCTGCAACTTGCAATGGTACTGACATTACCTCTCACTTAACTTTTCACAGGTCCATCATTATTGATATATTACCTTGTTGTGCTGCAATTTGCGATGCTACTGACATTACCTCTCACTCAACTTTTCACAGGTCTATCAGGTATTCACCAAGCCCATGGTCCTGCTCCTGGTAAGCATGACACTATTTTGTTATAGATTTAGGTTTATAGGATTGTAATCCCTAGACTGTTATCCCAGACCTGCTACCTACATTGATGTACTAATGGCATGATTGCCAATTGCACACACATTTTCTTACTGTACACATATTGGAGTCAGACCTATGCCTTGCAGGTGTGACCACAATGATAAATGTGATGGTATTGTCAGGACACTACAGAGTGTCATATGTGTCAACTGTGCACTGTCTACACAAATGCCAACAGTGTACCTCACTGTTGCTGATGAGATTGCAGTGTAACAAGATGTTATTTTCAAGTAACTACAGCTGTTAGAGGGAAGAGTACTGTCCTCAGGTTCTGCAATATAAGATTGGATTTTCAACAGGCCTGTCATAGTAATGACAGTTTATAGAGCCTTACATATATCACAAAATAGTACTGCAGAGCATGATAGTGCAGGTATTAATGCACTGCTTTTTCCTTTCTTATCACAGGTTATCATTGGGGTTGGTGTCTGTCCCCTACACAACCTGATGTCATTGTCTCCTCAGACTCTGATGACAATGGTGGCCAAAGTGAGGCAGGGGTGGTGGTTTTAGGGGCTGAATTTGTCCCAGTGGTTGACATCCCTTTTCTGTCCTCACCACCACACACAGTCAGTATGCCCACACATACCCTTTCCCCAGAAGCCACAGATATTAGACATTGAGAGGTTGGGAACATTGAGCAGGAAAATGTGGCAACTATGGCTCCAGTGAGTGTAGACACTGACCATAGCCAGATTGCTGGTGAGGTCCCACATAGGTTGATTGACAGGGGTGATTGTAGGAGGCCTGCTGTCTGTCCACCACTTGTTGCAGATGTCACATCATGGGTCACTCAGCACATGTTTTGGGCCATCGTTTTGAACAGAATAACAGACGTATGCCTAGGGTTATGGATGTTGCACAGTCTGACATCCATGACTGCCTGCACCACATTCACTGATGCAGAGGATAAAAGGTGGGCTGAGACAGTGCCTGTCTTAGACATACATTGTCTGTGCTGGCCCATGTGGTTGGAATTGAGTGTGGTACTCATGGATGTAGTTCAGCAGCCCCATCTGCTGAGACTCCATGTGGCTGTGCACAATCATGCTCCCGTAGTGGCAGTACATCTAGCACTACAGAGGGAAATGTGCTATCCACACTATAATGTGGCAGGTCATGGTCTAGTGGTCCTGGGGATTCCTGTGCTGCTTTATTGCCACTGTGTATCCATAGGTTATCCCAACAGACTCCTGACACAGGAACATAAACAGGTCTATGAAACACCTGCCATTGCGTAACTAAACAGCCATTACAACATCATACAACATAAGGCACACAAAAATATGTGGCATACTCATGACAAATTACACCACCAGCCTCTTCCTGCATGTAGGTGTTGCACGGCCCCAAGGAAAGCATACCAACAGACAAACAAACGGAGCCAGCAAACAGTGATCAATAATTCTGTATTAAATTATTAGCATCATAGCAGAAAATTAACCATACCGGTTGCTGGTAAATTACACAGCCTTCATCAGTGTATCAGAAATCACAATATTTCCTGCTACTTAAATATGTGGGGATACATTCTCATTGGTAGAAACATTAAAGACGCTCCATTATTTTTATTTGTTATTATAGATGTGATTCAGGGTGATCGTAGAAGCAAAATTGGATGGCATGAGATTTTAAATAGAAAAGAAAAAAAGTGGATCATTAAGCTTGGTGGGCTTTTCCCTCCAGGACTTAATGAGCATCTTTAATGTTTCTACCAATGAGAATGTATCCCCACATATTTAAGTAGCAGGAAATATTGTGATTTCTGATACACTGATGAAGGCTGTGTAATTTACCAGCCGAAACCGGTATGGTTAATTTTCTGCTATGATGCTAATAATTTAATACAGAATTATTGATCACTGTTTGCTGGCTCCATTTGTTTGTCTGTTGGTATACTCATGACAAATCCCAACATACAGTATCTGTCAGTAACTACTTCAAGTGGCATGGCAAAACAACACTACATTACTCAAGTACATGTTAACTAATATAGTCTCCCTCTGCATCAGACACATAGCTTCATTTCTCTGCATTGATGGTGAGGATGACAGGGATGTGGCACACGTATCATCACTTGCATAGGGTGTTGTGGCGGTGCAGGGGAACTAGACTTACCCAAACGGTTGACAGCATGTGTGTGAGTCAGGAAGGGAAGCATTTAAGATGGACCATGGAAAGGTGCCATATGTGTCTGTAGGTGACCTGCCTTTGACAGTAGTGTGTGTGTGTGTGTGTGTGTGTGTGTGTGTGTGTGTGTGTGTGTGTGTGTGTGTGTGTGTGTGTGTGTGTGTGTGTGTGTGTGCATGTACACAGTTAAGCTCAGTGCTAGCCCTACATGTGTGTATGTTGGACAGTTTTGAACTGTACATGGTAGAGCTGCAAGTTGACCATCTCCATCCCCGAACAAGGAAATTGGCTCTAACAAGAATTGCACTGGCACCTCCATGCCCAAGTTCAGAAGCTGTGATAGTAACTGACAGTGACTGTTGTCTGCTGGGACCAGGATGGTATGTTAACACAGTAAAAATATGTCTTCAGCAAGGTACAGCACTGAGTGCATGGCTCCATAGGTTCATATGTGTATAACAGGCTAACAAGGACAATGGCAACATTTAGTGTACTCATGCATCCCTAATCTGTGAAAAGAGCTGCTACCCTTGATGTGTCACCAGGGTTTGGGAACTAACACATCTACAAACTGTGGAGATGGAGGTGACCCATCTACAAATATCCTGTGTCCAGTACAGACAGTTACCTGACACTAGTTACGAGTTTCATGTTCTGTATCCCATTGTGTAACCTGCACATGATGTGTGTCACAGCAGATGTGTGTTTCACATGCATGGGGAGCCTGTTTCTTGTAAGGTGTACTGTCTGTGTTTCATACCTGTCTGTCCAGTATATACTATGTATAGCACACAATTAGGTGTGTAGAATAGGTGAGAAATGTGTTAGTCCTGTCATGGTATTGCAGGAAATATACAGTGGTATCTAACACCTCCCTGTATGAAACCATACACATCCCCTTCAAAACATTTAGGAGACAGACTACACATGCACGGTCGTGACACAGACTCCATAGGACATGTTATCTATACTGTATTGGTGAACCATGAAACCCGCTTGGCTGCTACAGTTGCACAATATGCCTGTGCAGTGACATGGCAAGGGTGCTATTGCACACAGTGACAGGTGTGCTGATTGCCACATTCAGTATAGCGAGAACAGTCTGGGATTTACATCCCAAACCTGCTGGTATAGGTTGTACAACAGTGAATGCCTCCCATATCTTTCCATCTAGTGAAAGTCAAAGGCTACATAGCTCTCTGTGTCCATAAGGCCATGTATAATGGCTCAACTGTGCGCAGTGTGCATACACTACAGTGTTGTGCAAGGGTAGATTTCCCACAGGATAGTGTTGTGCAGTCACTGGCATTTAGTCTTTGTTCAGTTTCTCAGACAACTGACTTGTGTCTTAGGCCATACTGGATAACTGTCCACAATCACTCTCCTTAGAACTACCAGCACGTACCTCCCCCCTTGTAGTCAATACAGACATATGTATCAAGAAAGCCATTTATTACTTCCTGTGGGATGGTTGACATAGTGTGACTGCACCACCCCTTCAGATGGGACAGGCAAGTATGCAGAGTTCTGCATCCCCTTAACGGGTTTCCATATTGTTATTCCATGCTCAAGTGTGGGTGTGATATAACTAACAAACAATGACTTCATTATTTTTGATTTCCTAGACTTCATAAATCTTTTTTATGCAACCTATAGTTCTATAACTATCATTAACCAATTGGTTATGATTAGAAAAACTCATAGCTGAATCTATCCATATACCCAGGTCCTTAAAGGAGTCTACAGTTTCAATCACTGTGTGCTATATTAAATATTCACCTTTCAATTTATGCCTACCAAATCGCATATGCTTAGTTTTTGATGTATTTATCAGCATATTATTCTCCTGTGTCCAAATGGTCAATTTAGTTAAGTTATTCTGCAGACATGCCTTATCTGTAACACATGCAATCAGTTTACCCAATTTCAGGTCATCTGGATATAGACTGTAGAACACCTCAGATAAAAAAGTTAGTTCTGAAAAATACAATCTAAACAAACAGTAAGGCAGAGAACTCCATGTAGAGCCAATAAAATATTTTATTCGATAAAATCACAAATAAAGTATGAGTGTTTTCAGGCTATATGCCCTTCATCAGATAAAACAAAGAACTGAATACTTCACATTTAAAATACCAAGCACCCTATCACAATTCAGTATTTTACCCTCCTTTTTCTAAGGATAGGTTTTAAAGGCACAGTACTATTAATGCCTGGATGCTTGTCTGCCCTAATCTTACTGTCCATCTTGTGTCATTACTTAAATTACCACCTCTAGCACTAAGGTTAATAACCAGTATCACCATAAATAAAAATGAATGTGTATCATTGTCTTTTATATGTTGCGCCAGTGCATTGTGTTCATTAGCATGTTTAATATCTGATAAATGTTGAAATATCCTAGTCTTTAGCATACTGTTAGTTTTCCCAACATAATATGTATCGCAAGTTTGACATATTGCTATATATACTAAATTACGTGTTGTACAGTCAGCATAACCATTGAATATGTACTTTTTCCTAGTCCTAGGATGCACAAAAACCTCAGTCTGAGAAATAAATCGACAGGCTTTACAATGATGGCATGGATGTGTACCTTTCTTATTAGTTTTAACAACACTCATTGTGTTAATCATAGGCTCTTTACAGAGCAGATCTTTTAAACTCTTGTTCTTTCTAAATACAAAACTGGGGATACTCCCTATAAACTCTTTGATTTTTGGATCTCTGTGTAATATTTGCCAATGATGTCTAATGATGCCACAAATATTGTCTACATCACTACTATATATTAAAACAATATTAACTCTTTCTTTAGTATCTTTTTTCTTTATTTGTGGCACCTCATGTTTATCTAGGACATCAGTGGTATTTATATGTAACCATGGTCTAGCTGTACTATTTCATTTGGATTTGCCAGTAGCCATTAATGGTGCTATTTTCTTATATTTATAGCCTCTTCTTAGTAAATTATCCTGGAATTGGTCCACTTCTTCATGGAACCTACTTTCATTACTACAAATTCTTGATATCCTGCTTACTTGCCCTTTGACAATATTATCAAATGTATGCCGTGGATGCATCCTGTCATAACTTAGTAGACTGTTATGCCAGCAATCTTTCCTGTATAACGACGTACTTATCTGACCACCTTCTTCCTTATTTAATCTCACATCCAGAAATTCTATCATGGATGATGAGTGATTCACTGAAAATCTAAAAAAGGTTGAACTATCTTCCAAGTATGTAATAAAAGCTTTCAAATCTTGTGTGGTACCATCCCATAAGAAAAAAAATATCATCTACAAAATGTGTATAAAGACATACCATGCATGTACAGTGTTGAATATAATGCAATCTTCCCAATATGCCAATACAAGGCTGGCATAAAAATTGGCACAGGGTGTGCCCATGGCAAACCCTTGCTGTTGTCTATAGTGCCTCCCTTGACACTGAAAAATATTATTCTCAAGTACAATGCTCAACAATTTACAGATTCTCTGAGTATCCTCACTGTTATATTGCATCTTGTTATAAAGTAATTTTTCAATGGCTTCAAGCCCGTATATATTATCTATAACAGTAAAGAGATTATTGACATCCAATGTGACAAACAAATATTCTTTATCAGTATTCTCTGATAAATATTTTGATAACACACCAATAAAATGTGCTGTGTCCCACAAAATTCTAGGAAAAAATTCTAACATTGGTTTTAGGGCACATTCTACCCAAATGGATAAATGTTCAGTAACCCAACCCCTGCCTGTTACAATAGGTCTAAGGGGTGGTTCCATGGCATTTTTGTGAATTTTTGGGAGTGCTTTGAATTCTGGTATAACTGGATGTTGACTTAAAAATTCACTAAGCTCTTTATCTATCAGACCTATAAAATATAAATTCCTGATGGAAAATGAAATAAGATACTATTATATAACATAGTATGCAGTTATATTCCTCCAGGCAATAACACCGACACCTTAGAAAGCACACTCCAATGGTTATCCTCCTCGCATCCCCAAGAAACAATCATACTTGGAGATTTCAACATTGACTGGACTACTTGTTCAGGTCTCCTCCCAACCACCCATATTAACTTACATGGTTTCTCCCAAACCATTACTATCCCCACCAGAATCAACAAATCTAACTAAAAGGAAAGCATTATAGATTGGATCCTTATAAACAACAATCCTCAATGGTACAAAGCAGGTACCCTACCCGAGGATATGAGCGACCACCTCCTAACCTATATATTGAGAAATAAAGAAGATACACCCCACCAATCAACCTTTATAACCCGTAGGAACACAAAGAACTTTAACCTACATAGTTTCCAATCTGATATAAGCCTATGCAGATGGGCCAAACTCAAAACACTACCCCTTGAACGAGCAGTAGCAGAATTCAACAACACCTTCCTAACCATCTTAGACAAGTACGCCCCCAAACGCAGATTCAGAACCAAAAGTAAAATAGCTCCATGGCTAACCTATACCACTAGACAAAAGCTTACTTCTAGGAATAGAGCATGGACCACATAGAGAACCACCAAATCCCCACAAGCCCACACAACTTACAAACAGATTAGAAATGACACTACAAAATCCATTATGTTAGACAAGCAAAACTATTATTTTAACTTACAACAAAAACACCAACATCAGCCTCAAAAATTTTGGTCAGGTCTAAACAAACTACTCTACCCAGGCAAATCACCAACCCCCACCTCCTCTTCAACCTTAAATCTACCCACTGAATCAGTAGCTAATACCTTTAACACTTTTTTCTCTGAAACTGTCAAATCCTTAGCCAATAATCTATCTCCCTCCTCTTCTTCCACAACCTCACCTACTCATATGCACCCCTCTCTCTTAAAACTAGAACCCATCTCCACAGACTATATCAAACACTCACTAGAAAAATTAAAGCCTACCACCCTTGCAGCTGACCAACTTCCAGCAGAATTCCTACAAAAGGGCACTAAAGTAATAGCTTACCCCATCTCTATCTTAATCAATTGCACGATCCAAGAATCGTACATCCCCTCCATCTGGAAAATCTCACACATTCTTCCACTCCACAAAGGAGGGAAACTCCACAGAACTCTCAAATTATAGATCTATCGCAATTCTATCTCTCCTAGCTAAAATAATGGAGAAATACATACAGAAACAACTATTAGCTCACCTCACCCACAACTCACTCCTAGCCTCATCCCAACATGGTTTTAGACCAGCCCACAGCACAACCACTGCCCTTCTCTCCTTCTGTCACACAATTAATTACAACAGTAATCAAAACCTGCTGTCCTCTGCCCTCTTCCTCGAGCTATCTAAAGCATTCAACATGGTAAATCACACCTTACTACTAGACTCCCTCAACTCACTATCCATAGATAAATCTACCTATGACTGGTTCCTCTCATACCTAAATAGATGACAACCAGCTGTATTATGGAAAGACAATCTATCCCCCCTTCTACCCATATCACTTGGCGTTCCCCAAGGCTCCATTCTAGGTCCCCTTCTTTTCTCTATATTCATCAGTGATCTACCCAAAATTATACCACAGGCTACCAGCATACAGTATGCAGATTATTCCACACTTATCTGCACTGCCTCTACTCCAGCAGAACTACAATCCCTTACCCAGTCTACATTTAACAAAGTAGAAAACTGGCAACATAATCATTTACTCCTACTGAACCCAAATAAAACCAAACTATAATACTGTTCTCTTCCACCCAAAAGCAAACACCACCAAAATTTACAGTTCTTCAAACAATGGGACTACAATTTCCCCTGACCCAAACACCAAACTACTAGGCATAATCATTGACAACAATCTGAACTACAATGCCCATATCGACAAAACCATAAAAATAGTAAACAAAAAAATAGGATCCATGTATAGAATAAAGAAATTTCTAACCCCAACTGGCAGAACCGCCATAGCTCACACACATCTTCTCTCCTCCCTTCTCTATTCCTCACCCATCCTTACTAATCTTTCCAAATCAAATCTCAACAAAATCACCAGCTGCTATAACAATATTGCTAGATTCGCCACAGGCTCCACATACAGAACCCATCACTGTAATAATCTTCAAAAACTAGGCTGGCTAGAACTACCAAATCTAATATACTATAACCAACTCATACTTGTTCATAAAATCCTCTACCAACCCACCAGTACTCCTATTCTAACTAAAATCATCACCCCCTATAACAACTTAACATCCCTCCGCTCATCCAGCAGAATGCTAGTACAAACTACCAAATCATACAACTCAGCTGGAGACTCTCTTTTCTCCAACTCTGCTGGGAAAAATTGGAACTCCCTTCCTCCAGAAATAACTTCTTAACAGCTCCCTGCCTCAATTCAAAAAGGCACTAAAGACACACATGCTCAAACCCCGACTGAAATAAACACTCCCTTCAAAACCCAAACTAACCCAAAAACACAGTAACTAACTAATTAAGCCCTTCAAAACTAAAACTAACCAAAAACAAAATAACCAACTTTTATTCCTACTTCACTGGTGTATACCAACTCCTCCCTCAACAACCTCCTCCTCTAAACAAACCCTTCCTTATACCCTTCTACTCCTTTCCCCCCTGCTTTCTATCTGAATTTTCCTATCGCTCAGTCTTACCCCTACCAACAGAAAGTCCTCTCTGACTTTAATTCTTCAAATAATTTTCCTTTCTATCATACCTTTTGGTAATCTATAATTGTCTTCTATCTCTTACCCATTGCTAACTTTCAGAACTCTTTTCAATATGCTTCCCCCCCCTCAATTTATCTAAACTTTGTAACAGCTGTATTTCTATATTTTAAACATCTTGTTACCTATATTTTTATCTGTATTAAATAATACATTCCTATATTTTAAACATCTTATTACCTACACTATTATTTGTATTTAACATCTATTCTTACATGTTTTTGTTACTAAATGTTTTTGATAATAATTGGAGCTTTTCTCCCCGGGCCTCTGCTGAAAATGGATATGTATCCAGTCGGACTTTCCCGGTTAACAAACGTAAAATAAAATAAATAAAAATAAATAAATACTAAAGAAATAGTTAATATTGTTTTAACACACAGTAGTTATGTAGACAATATTTGTGGCATCATTAGACGTCATTGGCAAATATTACACACAGATCCAAAAATCAAAGAGTTTATAGGGAGTATCCCCAGTTTTGTATTTAGAAAGAACAAGAGTTTAAAAGATCTGCTCTGTAAAGAGCCTATGATTAACACAAAGAGTGTTGTTAAAACTAATAAGAAAGGTACACATCCATGCCATCATTGTAAAGCCTGTCGATTTATTTCTCAGACTGAGGTTTTTGTGCATCCTAGGACTAGGAAAAAGTACATATTCAATGGTTATGCTGACTGTACAACACGTAATTTAGTATATATAGCAATATGTCAAACTTGCGATACATATTATGTTGGGAAAACTAACAGTATGCTAAAGACTAGGATATTTCAACATTTATCAGATATAAAACATGCTAATGAACACAATGCACTGGCACAACATATAAAAGACAATGATACACATTCATTTTTATTTATGGTGATACTGGTTATTAACCTTAGTGCTAGAGGTGGTAATTTAAGTAATGACACTGAATGTATGGAAACAAGAGGGATAGTAAGATTAGGGGCAGACAAGCATCCAGGCATTAATACTACTGTGTCTTTAAAACCTATCCTTAGAAAAAGGAAGGTAAAATACTGAGTTGTGATACGATGCTTGGTATTTTAAATGTGGAGTATTCAGTTCTTTGTTTTATCTGAAGAAGGGCATATAGCCTGAAAGCGCTCATACTTTATTTGTGATTTTATTGAGTAAATATTTTATTGGCTCTACGTGGGGTTCTCTGCCTTACTGTTTGTTTGGACTGTTGCTTTGTTTTTGGCAGAGTATCTTAGTGCTGAAGAAATTTTATTTTTGTTTTGGATTTTCACTTGTATATTTCTCAGCACCCATGTCGGAGCTTAATAATGATAATTTGGAACTGGCATACCATCCACGAGGTAGCCTGGATCAGCAGAACCATGATGTTCAACTGAGAAATACAAATCTTGAAGCAGTTGGAAGAAACCTGTTTTATAACATCAAACCATTACTACATATGGATATGCAATGGTTTGCTACAATGAATCCAGAATGGGAACCAACAGATTTGGGTGAGCTTGAATTTCCAGAAATGACTTTAAAATTTCACAAGAGCATAATGAGGTTGAAATGCCTACAATGGCAAAAATTTCATTTAGAAGCCTGCTTGAAGTATAATGTTGTACCTAGGGGCATGCGTGTATTATGCATGCATACCCAGGGTGATACATACCCAGAACTATTAGCAAAGTTGCAAGAAATAAATTTGCAAACTAGTTTGTCTTATATAACACTGTTATTGAGTTACTTCGAACCAGAAGAGCACAAGGTATCTAAGGAGGTGAAAGATTTGCAGCAGGATATAGAAAAACGATTTACTGAAGAGCATCAGATTGAGAGACTGAATCATGTGTTCTTTACAGCAACGGCATATGATAATAAATTGCATATGATAATAAACTGCAGCATATTAAAATTAAGAAGTTAAAGAGTGATATCAAAGATTTTGCTCTCAATCACATCTTTAGTTGGCCGAGGGAGAGGGCTGACGTTGCTCGTGTGCAGCGGCACAGAATATAGTAGGTTGCCGGCACCAAACCAGCAAATGGAGAAAGAACTCACTGATAGGGATGTAAGAAATGGCAGAGAACCGGCTTTATCTCAGACCAGGGAACTTGCTGGCAATAATGAGCATGCCACAATGTTACTTCCTGGTTTGCGAACTTCACCCTCCAATGATGTGAGAGAGACACCACAGCGATCCAAGATGGAGAGTGGGCGAAGAGAACACATACAAGCACCCAATGATAGAGTGGAGGCATTTTTACTGCAAGGGGCAATACCAAAAACTAATACAAATATTAACACAACAATATATAGTAAAACTTTTCCAATGCTACCGGCGCCAGTTCGGAAGAAGAATGTACGCAAATGGAACACATCACAGTACAGCGGACAGAAGAGGCGGAGAATATCAGGATGACTTTGGAGGATGGTAACATTGTTTATAATTTGTCTGACTTTGATCTTAATGACCTACAGATGCAGGTATTAAACAAAGGATTAACCTTTGTACCAGATACGTTATCAGAGCACAGCCAAGTTGTACTGGATATCTTGAACTTTGCCAGAAATGTGATGTTGAGACAGTTGTTTCAAGGGAACAACAATGTTTCCAATGAGGTTACAAAGTTTAGACACCCGAGTGTCTTTATGCCGATTTTTTCACCTACACCATCTGCCTTTATTAAGCTGTGTGAAAATGAGCTAGAACAGCATTTTAATGATGTTAGAAGGAGGAGATTTTATAATTTGAGTACAGCACAAAAAACAGCTTTATATGATTTGATGCAGAATGACAGTATAAATGTGAAATCTGCTGATAAGGGGGGTGCTGTAGTTGTTATGAACAAACAAGCATACTGTTTAAAATTGGATACTTTACTTCAAGTAGCTGAAACATTTAGTTTGATTTCTCCAGTCATGATAAAGAATTACATAGTTAAGGTATACAATTCCATCAGGAATTAACATTTTATAGGTTTGATAGATAAAGAGCTTAGTGAATTTTTAAGTCAACATCCAGTTATACCAGAATTCAAAGCACTCCCAAAATTTCACACAAAAATGCCATGGACCCACCCCACAGACCTATTGTAACAGGCAGAGGTTGGGTTACTGAACATTTATCTACTTGGGTAGAATGTGCCCTAAAACCAATGTTAGAATTTTTTCCTAGAATTTTGTGGGACACAGCACATTTTATTGGTGTGTTATCAAAATGTTTATCAGAGAATACTGATAAAGAATATTTGTTTGTCACATTGGATGTCAATAATCTCTTTACTGTTATAGATAATATATACGGGCTTGAAGCCATTGTAAAATTACTTTATAACAAGATGCAATATAACAGTGAGGATACTCGGAGAATCTGTAAATTGTTGAGCATTGTACTTGAGAATAATATTTTTCAATGTCAAGGGAGGCACTATAGACAACAGCGAGGGGTTGCCATGGGCACACCCTGTGCCAATTCTTATGCCAACCTTGTATTGGCATATTGGGAAGATTGCATTATATTCGACACTGTACATGCATGGTATGTCTTTATACACATTTTGTAGATGATATTTTTTCTTATGGGATAGTACCACACAAGATTTGAACGCTTTTATTACATACTTGGAAGATAGTTCAACCTTTTTTAGATTTTCAGTGAATCACTCATCATCTATGATAGAATTTCTGGATGTGAGATTAAATAAGGAAGAAGGTGGTCAGATAAGTACGTCGTTATACAGGAAAGATTGCTGGCATAACAGTCTACTAAGCTATGACAGCATGCATCCACAGCATACATTTGATAATATTGTCAAAGGGCAAGTAAGCAGGATATCAAGAATTTGTAGTAATGAAAGTAGGTTCCATGAAGAAGTGGACCAGTTCCAGGATAATTTACTAAGAAGAGGCTATAAATATAAGAAAATAGCACCATTAATAGCTACTGGTAAATCTAAACGAAATAGTACATACAGCTAGACCATGGTTACATATAAATACCACTGATGTCCTAGATAAACATGAGGTGTCGCAAATAAAGAAAAAAAAATACTAAAGAAAGAGTTAATATTGTTTTAATATATAGTAGTGATGTAGACAATATCTGTGGCATCATTAGACGTCATTGGCAAATATTACACACAGATCCAAAAATCAAAGAGTTTATAGGGAGTATCCCCAGTTTTGTATTTAGAAAGAACAAGAGTTTCAAAGATCTGCTCTGTAAAGAGCCTATGATTAACACAAAGAGTGTTGTTAAAACTAATAAGAAAGGTACACATCCATGCCATCATTGTAAAGCCTGTCGATTTATTTCTCAGACTGAGGTTTTTGTGCATCCTAGGACTAGGAAAAAGTACATATTCAATGGTTATGCTGACTGTACAACACGTAATTTAGTATATATAGCAATATGTCAAACTTGCGATACATATTATGTTGGGAAAACTAACATGCTAAAGACTAGGATATTTCAACATTTATCAGATATTAAACATGCTAATGAACACAATGCACTGGCACAACATATAAAAGACAATGATACACATTCATTTTTATTTATGGTGATACAGGTTATTCACCTTAGTGCTAGAGGTGGTAATTTAAGTATTGACACTGAATGTATGGAAACAAGATGGATAGTAAGATTAGGGGCAGACAAGCATCCAGGCATTAATAGTACTGTGCCTTTAAAACCTATCCTTAGAAAAAGGAGAGTAATATACTGAGTTGTGATAGGAGGCTTGGTATTTTAAATGTGGAGTATTCAGTTCTTTGTTTTATCTGATGAAGGGCATATAGCCTGAAAGCGCTCATACTTTATTTGTGATTTTATCGAATAAATATTTTATTGGCTCTACGTGGAGTTCTCTGCCTTACTGTTTGTTTGGACTGTTACTTTATTTTTGGCAGAGTATCTTAGTGCTGAAGAAATTTAATTTTTTGTTTTGAAAAATACAATCTAACCGATTAAGGGGCTAGGATAGAGCCATGTGGGACACTCTGACTGTAACCAAGGATGTTGCCGGTCCAGTTGCTGTATGATACGTGCCTTGTCCTATTTGTAAGCCATGCAGCTATCCATATTATCAGGAGTACATCAATACCTAGTTGTGCTAATTTATTGATCAGTGTTGTGCATGACTCTGTCAAATGCTGAAGTTAAATCTATATAAATGACATCACAGCACAAATTTTCATTCATAGCTGTTATTATATTGTTATAGAACTTCATGTTATAGGTGTTAATAGAACTGTTTTCAACATATGCATGCTGATATATGGTTTCAGTCCCAACCCTATCCATTTCTGACAATAACTTTCCAATATTACATTCTCTATTATTTTCCACAACATGAAAGTAGACTTAAGGGTCTATATGACTCTGGGTTTGTCCTCTTCCCTTTTCACTTAGAAACAGGTTTAATTAGCACATGTCTCCAGTCTTGAGGAATCTTCCCATATTTATATGATCTAGTTAATAACAGATATAATGGTACTGTAAGTTCTTGCTAAAGTGTTCTCAGGTCATTCTGTCTCCTCCCTGTGCCTTGTTTGTATCCAGTTTACTCAGTTCTTTTTCAATGTAATCTGATTCCAGTATGTGGGGTTAGCTGGATATCACTAGAACAACTTATCACCCCTTTTGAGGAGCCAAACTGTTTTGCATATCATTTTGTAAATATATCTATAATCTGTTGTGTCTGAGAATAAATTTTAGAATCTGCACAGAGTTTATTAATTTGTGTCTTTACTCCTTCACATCTTGTGTATCTATAAAAAGGTTTCTTGTTATGCTCAATATCTTTATATACATTTTCTTCAAATTTTCTTGAACTTGTCTCACACTGTGCTTAATCTGTTTGTCCAGCTTGTTTATTTCAGTTTTCAAAGTTGTAGTTTGATCTCTCTTCCATTTCTTATATTTGTTGTCTCTCACCTTAATCTGATATCTTCTTCTTATGGAAATATATACGCCTGATTTTGTATGCCACGATCCTGATTTTAAGCATTTTTTAATATCTCTTTCAAAACTTTCCACATTCCACCTGCAGTTTTTCCACCGAACACCTCACTCCAGTTAGTTTTACATAGTGACTGTTTTGCTTTCATATAATCTGTAATTAACCTTCTGTGCATTGGTTTAGATATCTGCTTGGCAGAATTATCTAGCAACAAATTAACCTTGATAACCCCATGATCACTGCACATCAATGGTGGTAAAACTTGACTTGAAGTTACAATAATTTCTTTGGAAGCACAAATAATGTCTAGTATGTTCTGTCCCCTGGCATTTTTATTACACTCTGAAGCAATTGTTCCTGAATATAATCTGTGAATAATTTCCTTACTAATTTTATTTGTTTTTATTTATTTATTTTATTTATTTTACATTTGTTGACTGGGCTAGTCTAACTGGATATATGTCCATTTTCAGTAGAGGCCCGGGGAGATAAGCTCCAATCAGATTCAGATGAAGTTCACATATACAGCAGTACATATTTCAATTGCAAAAAAAAAGAACATTTTATTTATGTGGTCACACATATATAAAGTATAATAAAAAAATGAAAATATCTAACTAGGCTAAGTACAATTACTAATGAAGTTACAATTTAATGTTCAAAAGATTAAAAGCTAAAAAGTAAAGTATAAGTGTAGATAAAAGAAAGATAAAAAAGAAGGTAATATGATGTAGCAGTTGAGTAATACATCTAGTAGTACAATATGCCACCTTTTGAGAATAAGTAAGAAAAATATGGAGAGGCAGAATAGAGGCTGTTAAGATGAAATTTTTGCAGAGATAAGAAGGTAAAGTTGCATTAAGTAACAAGAGCATGATGGTCAGTCAGGTTTAGTACAGGGGCACATCCAATGTGTTTTGAGATAGAGCTTAAGTTTATTTTTGAACAGAGTAGTAGAGAGAAGTGTAGAAAGTTCGGAGGGAAGTAGATTCCAGGTTTTTCTGACAGTATTAGAGGAGAGAGAGTCTCCAGTTCTATTGTTTGATTTGTTGATATTTACAAGAAGTTTTTGTGAAGATCTTAGGGACTTCAGGTTATAGTAGGGGTGAATAAGGTTAGATAGGATGGCTGTCTTGGCTGGTTGATAAAGTATTTTATGGGCGATGGCAAGTTGACTGAATTTCAGTTGCTGCTGTAATTCAAGCCCCCATAGTTGCTTTAGATTAATGCAGTGGTGTGTTCTGTAAGGGTTACCTGCGGCAAATCTGGCTATACTATTGTAGGAGTTTTCTAGTTTCTTAAGGTTATTTTTTGACAGATTAGTAAATATGGGTGAGGCATAAAAAAGAGTGGAGATTAGATGGGTGTGGGAAATAGTTATTCTGGTTGCAGAGGAGTTAGGAAGGGTTTGATCCTATAAAGAGAGCCTATTTTTTTATTAGTAGTTTTCAGAGTGTTGTTGATATGGGTGTCAAAGTTAAGGTTGATGTCTATGGTGATTCCTAGCAGTTTGGTAGTAAGATCTTGGGATACAAGAGTACTATTATTGGATGTAATAGTGAAGTTTATTGGGGGAGATTTGCTGGTAGGTGTAAAAAGGAGAAGTTTAGTTTTTTTAGGGTTTAGTAAGAGACATCATTTTGTAAACCATAATTCAACAGAATTAAATACGTCTTGTGTATAGGAGTGAAGTTCAGATACAGAAGTGGCTGAGCATATAAGTGTAGAGTCTTCTGCGTATTGTATACATGTAGCATGGGGAACTACTTGGTGAAGGTCATTGATGAATATAGAAAACAGGAAAGGGCCCAATATGGATCCTTGAGGGACACCAATATTAACAGGTAGATGGGTAGAAAGAATGGTGTTCCAGAGCACAGCTTGGTGTCTGTCATTTAAGTAGGACTGGAACCATTTTATATCTAGATTGTCAAGTGACAGAGATTTGAGAATGTTTATGAGTATATTGTGATTTACCATGTTGAAAGCCTTGGACAGGTCAATGAAGAGTGCAGAGGAAAGCTTGTTAAGGTTGTGTTTTTTGTTGATGGTGTCTATAAAGGAGAGGAGGGCAGTAGTAGTGCTGTGGGAAGGTCTGAAACCATGTTGGGAGTTGGAAAGTAGGTTATGATTGGAGAAGGTGGTCTAGCAATTGCCTGTGGATACATCTTTCCATAATCTTAGATAAAGCAGAAAGTAGGGCTATGGGTCAATAGTTGGAGAGTTCAGTGGAGTCTCCCCCCTTATGAAGGGGAATAATATGAGAGACTTTCCAAAGTTTGGGGATGTATCCTTCAGTGATGGTTCTATTGATGAGAATGGAGATGGGGTAAGCAATAGATTTGGCTGCTAATTGTAAGTATTCTGCAGGTAGTTGGTCAGTAGAGGGAGTGCTTGGTTTGAGTTTTCGGATCAGGGTGAGAATGAATGCTGTTGGGACAGGTTGGAAGTGAAATGGAGGTGGTGGGTTAGTGTCAGAATTAGATAAAGTTACATTTTGAGGAGAGAGCTGACTGGCAAGGGTTTGAATTGCATTGGTGAAAAAGGTATTAAAAGCATTAGCAGTTTGTTTGGGATTTTCCTTGTCAGTGCCTTGTGGATTAAGTGTGATGGATTGACCGGGATGTAATAATTGCATAATACTTGCCCAGAACTTTTGTGGTTTATTATAGTGGGTCTGTTGAGATTGTAGGTAATAGTTTTGTTTATCGGACAGTACAGCTTTTTTTGTTTCATTTCTCAGTTGTTTGTAGTTTTGAAGGTCAGCAGGGTTTTTAGTTAAGCGTGATTTATTCCAGTGTTTATTTCTGAGATTTTTTGCTTAGTTTCCTTAGAAAGCCAAGGAGCTTATTTAGTTCTTATCCTGATAGAGTGGGTAGGAGCATGGTGGTTGAGTATGGCTAAGAAATTACCATTAAAGTAATCAACAGATTCATCAAGAGAAAGGTATTTTAAGGGGGACCAATTACATGTTGTAAGTTTACTTTGGAATAGATCCAAGTTGAAGTTTTTCTTGGTTCTGATTGTCCTAAATATGGGTTGATTGGGAACATTGGTTTTGAGCCTGATAATGTAGGCTAGTGAGTGGTCGCTTATGTCATCAGAGAGGGTTCCGGATTCCTATGTCTGGGGTTGACTATTAATGAGTATCCAATCTAAGGGGTTGGGAGGGTGGCCTAATGGTTAAGGTGTTTGCCTTACAAACACAAGGTGCAGGGTTTGAGTCTCACAAGGGATAATTGGCTAGGCTACAATGTGTTAAGCATACAGTTAGCTTAGTACTAATCTATGAATCTATGAATCTATGAATAAGGTGCTTTCTTTCTTATTAGTTTTGTTTATTCTAGTAGGGGAGGTAATAGTTTGGGTAAATCCATAGAGATTAATATGGCTAGTAGGGAAGTTGTTGTTGCAACATTTCCAATCAATGTTAAAATCACCTAAGATTATGGTTTCTTGGGGAAGGTTTTGAGATAACCAGCAAAGGATGTTTTCGATGGTAGAAATGTTGTTGCCTGGAGGAACATAGATGCAGATAATATAGATAGATTTGACAGAGTTTAGCTGAAGCTTGGTAATAATTATCTCAGCATTAGAGTCCTGAGGAGGTTTTTGGGTGAAGATGGTTATTTGAAGATCAGATTTGAATAGAACTGCTACTCCACCACCTCTCTTGGCTACACGGTCAAGACGTAGGATTGTGTAACCAGGTGGGATAACTTCATTGTCTTTAGTTGCAGGTTTTAACCAAGTTTCTGTTAGGCAAATAATATCAAAGGAGTAGAGTTGCAAGAGAGTATGGAGTTGTGTTGTTTTATTATTAATGCTACGTATGTTGAGGTGAGCTATTAAGAGTGAGTTGGGAGGTTTTGTAAGTAGGGGGATGGCAGAGGGGTTTGGGTTGATGAGTTGAGTGGTAGTGAAGTTGTCAGGACCAGGGTTTGGGTGAATATCTCCATCCTTTAGGGTGGTGAGAAGTGTTAGATATCTAGTATTAGTATATCTACTGAGAAGAAATGGGTATCTCCTGTTATTAGGGAAGTTATATCTAATGTGAGTTGTCCTGTGGATTTTAGGTAGTAGATAGCTGTATGTGGAAGTAATGTTGAAATGGTCAGTGTGAGAGGCTAGTGCAGAAGAGGTGGATTGTTTAGTAGGGTAGAGAAAGTGTGAATATCTTGGTTGCGCATAGGAGGTTAGCAGGTATGCTAGTGTTAAAGGAGGTAGAAGCGTAAGTATGAGTAGCTTCTGTAAGCGGATTAGGGTGGAGGGTTTATTCCATGCCATGGTAGATAAATGATTTACTATAGGTACAGAGGTAAAGTAGGTGTGGTAAGGAAAGGCCAAAGGGTGTGGTGGGAGATATAGGAAGTGGTGGAAGAGAGGCGGGAAAATAGACAGGATTGTTTAATGGAACTGTGATGGTGATTGGTGGAATGGAGAAGGGGTGTGGTTTAATAGGTAGAAGTTTAGGACCACTGGGAAGGGTGGGAATTGGGGGTAGAGTAGGAGAGTGGAGTGAGGCCCACAGGGCGAACGGAGCGGTTTGAGACAATTGAAGGAGAAGCTAGCAAGAAACTATCAGGAATGCAGGCAGCTAGAGGTAAGTGAGATAGGACCTGAGTAGAAAAGGTCTGAAATAACACAGGAGTCAAACAAACATAGGCTACAGGAGGGTAGATACTGTTTCAGAACAAGGTGAGTAAGAGGAGGAGCAGGTCAAGAACTTAGGGAATATAGCGATGTTACAGAGGTAAGGCAGGGAGAGAGGCAGTTAAAAATGGATAGGATGAGGGTGAAGAAAGATAAAAAGTAAGGAATAAAGCAAAGTTACGGGGCAAAAAAGAGAGAGAGGCAGTGAATAATAGATAGGAGAAGGGTGCCACCTACTGGGCAAATCTAGTATTGTAGGAAAGTATGTGAGGGGCTAATTGGTGAAGAACTGTGGAAGACGAGATACCTAGTAAGAGAGGGTTAGTGTAAGTGAAGAGGTATATTGGATGTTAGGTAGATAGAAGGGAGGGGTAAAGGCTGCTGGTTGTTCAAGCTTGTAGCGAACCTTGGAGCCCTGATACAAATAGTAGAGAGAGGGCTACTGTACAAGTGGAACTAAGTCCATAACATACTTTCTTCCTTCCTTGATAGAGGGTGCAGAGAATAAAAGGCAGGTAGATGAGGCCACTGGAGTTTGGATAGGGTTTGTTTATCACTGGGTAGGTTGTGACTATAGCAGGATCAGGATAATGTTGAGCTGGGTACTTTGGAGAGAAAGGGAGACAAATGTAGAAGAGAGAACAGAGTTAACATTCAACCTATTGTTGTAGAATCAATATTGTTCCGATCTGTTTCTGGTAATTTAAGTCCCCAGTTAATAATATTCTTCCCTCCCATGTTTCATACAAAAAATGTATGAATTCCTCTAGGTCATCTGCACTTGGCTTTGGTGTTCTATACACTCCCACAATTGTTATATGTTCCAGGGGTAATTGTCAGCTGGTAATCTTAAGGAAGATGACATCATCAGGCCTTGTAGAAGAGGGCAGTGTGGAGGCCAGCAGCAAGTTACAGGGCCAAAAGGTGCATAACCATTGTAGGTGGATAGCCACTGAGGGCATGTCCATTGTTTTGCTGGGGGATACACACACACACACACACACACACACACACACACACACACACACACACACACACACACACATATACACACACACACACACACACATATACACACACACACACAGTAGGCTGGAGTGAGATTAGAACCCCTACCTATCAAGTATTATATGAGATAGATCACAGTACTTAGCACACATGCCACAGGTTAAGTCGGATGTATATGTGATTAAAGGCACAGTACTTGTGCATTACACAAACTAGGCTTGTGTTGAACAGCATCTGTGGCCTGTAGAGTGATATTGCTTCTTATTGTTATCTGCATCTGGTACCCGATCAGTGAGAACTGTTGTTATCCTTGCTATGTGTGTATAGTTACCAGTATGGCCATATGTGGCTGTCTGCAGTTAGTTAGAAAAACATGTGGGCAGGAACAATGTGCCCTGTCCATGTGTGCATTGACAACATTATACATTACACCACCTGCTCCCCTTGTCTGTCTACATGGTGACATCCAACAGGCACAGGGGTGTGTAGGTAAGGGGATTATGTACTGTTGCACCCTTAGTTTGGATCCTTTGAGCAACAGCATGTATGTGTGATAGTGCAGCTTTACTCACCATTATTAAGGTATGCAGGACAAGACAGGTATCCACACACATATTATGTATATAATAGGGATGTATATAAATTAGGCTGTGTGTATGATATGTATATGTGTTATGTAGATATATGGGGAGAGTCTATGTATCATTTTAATATATATAGCTATATATGTATATATATATATATATATATATATATATATATATATATATATATATAGGTATCGATCTATTTGACACTACATAGCAATAGATATACTATGTATGTGAGAGAGAGAGTTAGTGACAGACGGATGTATATGTCTGTATGTACAGACTTATCTATATATATAAGTGGTCATTTTTATGAAGGGGCAACAGAATTGTGCTCATTAAGTGTATGAGCAAGCCTAGTGGGACTGTCAGTACTTATAAAGTGACTCCAGGCCACACAAATCTTTACTCCAGTCCAAGATTTTGTATGTTACAAAGACATCTGTCCCTGTTTCTGCAGTACTGCACTTCACTCAAAATGTCCACGTCATTCCCCAGCTGTCTGCTGTACTTAATATGTGACTGACGTTCATAATGTTACACAACGCACAGACTAACAATTATGAAAATACTAACATAATAATACCTCACATGCAAAAGATGTGAACACTTCCAGATTAGAACTATCAACACCATTACCCATGCTTATTTCACTAGTCCACTAAGCCACACAGGCTGCCAGATAGAAAGGAGTCATTCATTACACAATCAATACCATAAATATGTAGGTTATTTGTGCATTATGTGAGACACACAGTCTGTGATCAAATTCTGTGTTACAGCCCTGAGATTGCCTGGTCTGCTGATATACTATTGTTTACTTACTGTTAAAGCAGTTATATTGGAACACTGTTGTGTTGGGGGTGGGCAAAAACAGCGCATGATCTGGGATAGACAATGCAACTATCATGTGACCCCACTGTTTAACATCCCCTTAACTGATGTAGTGAATATTCCAACCATGAGGCCTACTGATTATTAGGGAAAACCTACTATTGGACTGGGTATCTGTAGTCCCATGTGGATGTTACTTCTGTCCACATAGCCCACTATATTTCCTTGCATAAATGCAGCAGATCCATATATATATATATATATATATATATATATATATATATATATATATATATATATATACAATACCTTATTATAGTAATCTTTATAAGTAGTGTGTAGGTAAGACTGTAGCTCAGGGATGACTCTGTGTGATGCAAGCAGTACAGAGCCAATACTTCAATAGGTACGGGTTGTGTGATTTGCCTAGCTTCAATAATTTGAATATACGTATGTGAGTCAGAGTAAGGTGTCAGTTTCTAGGGAAACTAGGTTGTCTCTTAGCCAAAGTCAGGGTGTACTGGGCATGCCTACATCTGCCTACAGGGATATCATCAGGGGCATTCCTCCTCCGAGTTTTCCTTTGGGTATGGCTGTGGTGACCTAGGCACTGGTGGGGGGCTGTGTATCCCTTCCCTTTGCTGATCCTGCTGCAGCTGTTTTCACAGAATCAGATTGTGTAGCATGGCACATATCAGTGTGTGCATGTGGCTGGAGAGTACTGCAGGCCTCCACCAGATATATCGAGGCACTGGAACCATGACTTCAGAAGCCCAAACACATGTTCTCCGATGTTCCTAGTTTGTGTGTGCCTCATTATGGCATTCTTTCATGGGTGTGTGTCCATTTCTGATGGGTGTCATCTATGATTCCAGTGTATAGCCTGCATCCCCCAGTAAATGGCTGTGTGGGATGTCCCTCCCTAGCAAACATCTGGTACAGCTGTGATGCATGCCAGATATGGGAGTTGTGATAACTGCCAGCACACACACTCATAATAATCCCTCAGGCATTGCACATAACCTGGCAGTTGACGTAGATTCTACCCTCTACACCAGGTGTTGCCTTGATGTGTACATGAGGGTAATCTATGGCATCTAATATCTCAGGACAGTGTGCTACATGGTGG
Source organism: Protopterus annectens (assembly GCF_019279795.1). Taxonomy (NCBI): domain Eukaryota; kingdom Metazoa; phylum Chordata; order Ceratodontiformes; family Protopteridae; genus Protopterus; species Protopterus annectens. The sequence continues at coordinate 990,958,958 of NC_056741.1, forward strand.
AAGTGTTGCATATTGCTGGCCCTTGCCTCAGGGGTATGGGGAAAATAAATGTGTTTACTGGCATGTAGTAGCATGGCATCCAGGAACTGGTGGAGTATCCTGGATACTGATGCCTGTGAGACCCCATCATGTCCCCAGATAGTCTTTGGAAAGTACCTGTAGCTAGTATCCTAAGGGCTGCACATACCTTTGTTTCCACTGGGATGGGGTCACCTCTTATGGATCTGCATCTGAAATGAGGGAGCCAGAACTCGGTGAGTTCCTGTAGTATGTCCCTATCCACCCTGTATCGCTCTACATTCTCCAACTCATGTAGCTCCTGGAAGGTTACCCTGGACCTGAACGCTCTTCTCCTCTGTCTAGATCTTTTGTAAGCAGAACTGGCAGCACTGACTTCAACATCTAGCACATACATATGTTGCAGACCTGAACGCTCTTCTCCTCTGTCTAGATCTTTTGTAAGCAGAACTGGCAGCACAGACTTCAACATCTAGCACATACATATGTAGCAGACCTGCAGCAGCCCCTACCATTCTCTCAGTTAAAATTCGCAAGTCTGTACTCCAGTGGTGCAGAGTATGGGGGGGGAGGGGATCAGATTGTAGAGTGTATGCATACTTTATAGTGCTCTGCTGAAGGAGCTGACTGTGTGATTGGCTACCTAAGATTCATTCCACCTGCATAGTATATCATTAACATTATTTCATTGCTAGTTTAAATTGAACAGGGGTCAAAACTAATTAATATGTCATTGGCTTTTAGATACACTCAGCACTGTTGTGCACTTCGGAAATGCATTCCCTATAGCTAAGCAAAGCTTAGCACTTAGTTTACACTCCACCCCAGACTGGCCACACTCAGCATGGAGCACCACACAAACATCAGAAATACATGCCCCTTAACTAAACAAAGCTCAGAAGTTAGTGCAAACATCCCCCTTGAAAGGACATGCTCAGCATGGTGACACACCATGCAAACAGGAGCGGCTAAGCTGAAATAAGCTTAGAAGTCATTGGATACATCCTCCCCTGATATCAGCTACCTCCTCTGTAAAGACCGAAATTTTTCTCTGCCTACATTGAGGGGGTATGGGAACATTATTACCCCTTTATGCTATTCAGTAACTCCACCTTATTTGCATAGGGATCTATGCTCACAGCCCTACCACATTAGCAACAGCACCAGTGCACCACTGTAGATACTCCACGAGAGGTCCTGTAATACATTTCTGTCACATAATATTAATTTTGTTTTCCAATGTTTTTATTTTATTTTTTTTATAAACTATGTTTGCGCACTGTGGCCCACCTCACAAACATGCCCAGATTATTAAAAAAAATAAAATTAATTTAACTTATTTCCTTTAATTTTTCAGACACACAGAAAGATAGTGTAGCTGATATCTGTATGCGGTATGACATTTCTGTCCATATAGCTAAATTTTAAAGCCCCTATTGTCTGTTTATACTCCTGTAGACAAAATTTTTCCATGTACACTACAGATGCTGAAACCTGGTCTGAAGAGCTGCCTAGCCACTTGCTAGATTGCTCTTACCTGCCTCAAGTGCATGAGATTCACCTGTTTATGAGGTGATTTGCATGCCACAGAACTTCCCATGTTAGCGCTTGCATATGAGACACCCAACAGTGCTTACTGTATCTAAAGCCTGCTTACTTTCATGTAAGCAGTGAGGCATGATACCTACACAGTAAAAAAGACTGTGTAGGCTTTCTTAAATTCCCTCCCATATGTGGCCTAGTCATAAGATCCTGAGTACCTATGACACAAATAACTATTATCTACTTTTGTCTATTTCACTAATTGCTTGTAAGAGCCAGATCGGGATGAATTTAGTCTTTTCCCCAACATTCATCCAAGTTGCACTTAGTTTACATTTTTTGAACATATGCTTAAGGTGTTGTTCGTATTGTGGATGTGCACTTATAGTTTGAGTAGCCTGTCCATTATATCTGGATGTGGGATGGTATCAATGGCCTTTGCCAAGTTAGGTTAGCATCATGAGCCAGTTTACCTCGAGAAATCAGAGAGCTACTTTGTTTTCCATCTAAAGGAAGTCTGTTCCAATTTTGAAGAGGGGTGGGGAGCGAGAGAGATCCATCTTACTCACTGATCCATTAATACTGCAGGGAAAGTTTACATTCTTTGAGCATATGCTTAGAGTATTTGTACTGTGGATATGTAGGAATTCTCATATCTGGACACTTGAGGCTTTGAAAATGAGGCTGAGCCCCCCCCCCACACACCAGTCTGTAGGAACTAGAGAAGAGAAAAAGTTATTTAAGGTGGTCTGTGTTGCCCAAAGAAGATATGTTCTTGATAATCTTAATGAGGGAATACTATGTCAAGGGACTTACTATTTATTATTGGTCTGATGATCAAGGAGTAGGGAGGGATGATAATTTCCCTTGACCTATAAGATATAGTTCTGGAAATCAGTTTGGACAGATAAACATATATCCTAATACCAGTGGATAAATGATGACCAGAGGGTAGTTCATTATCTGTAACGGCACCCTGGTACATAATAGCTGTATCATTTTAAAGGTGGGTCATCAATGTGGTAGGTGCATAGCTGCCTTTGTTTTCAAATGGCAAAATACTCCTTTTCTTGGCATTTAGTTTGAGGCCATGGACCAAATATCACATATCTACATGTGTTAGGCCCTACTGGAAAATCTGGAAGCCAGGTTGAGAATTGATGACAGTATCATGTTTGCCATTGATGACAGCATCTAGTTTGCCACCATCTTCAAAGTTGGTCAGCCATGGGACCTTGATGCTAGCCTTGATGTCAGACAAGTAAATACTGGCAGCAAGTAGCCTATCTGACAATTCCTGATGGACACCACTTGTAACAACCACTTTCAATGAGAAATTGCCATCTATACTAACAGACAACGTTTTTGCAGTGAGCCAGTTGGATATCCAGAGAGTGCCATACGGATTTACTTGTAGTTTGAGTAGCCTGTACATTATATCTGGATGTGGGATAGTATCAATGACCTTGGCCAGGTTAGGTAAGCATCATGAACCAATTTGCCTTCATCCAGTACATCAATAACTTGTCCATCAAGTTTGTCAGAATTTTCCTTTAACACACCCAAACCAGTTTGATTCAAGGGACTGCAAACAGCAGATTTTCTTGTCAGTAAGTTCCATAATGATGTGTGTGATGGAGACCTGGGACTTCAGATCAAATATAAAGAAGAGATGCACCTCACCAGCAATATTACACCCAGACTGCAGAATGGCACCCATTGATGTCAAGATGGCAGACACTGATGGGGTTTGAATCCCACCACTCTCAACCAAGCATTAAGTAATAACAAGAAAGGGTACACAAATCTGTTTCAATAACTAATTCACAAAGTGCAATTTGTTTTCAAGAGCATTAAGGAAAACTGCACTCCAGCCCTGGTTATGGAATTTCAACCTACATAGCCAGTCTCAACTGCATACAGGCTACTTATAGAGCTGAGTCTTTGGCCAAGCACGCTAAGCTCCTATCTCACTGCCTTCAATGAGAAACAATGCCTTCCAGTGCCCCTTTTTTCTATGCTAACTACCATTCACTTAAATGAATACACACACACATAGAAACCACACACGCACACACACACACACACACACACACACACACACACTCCCAAGGAATGCTACCAGAATTCTCCATTTGCATACATCTTTCTTCTTGGCATGGTAGAACTGCCACGACACTGAGTTTAGGGCCAGCAACCCCCAATTACCTGCTGTTCATAAATTGACAGATATGAAATCATACCCATTAATATTTCTTGCTTTTTGTAGGCAAAAGCAGCCTAATGGGAGATGTGTCACTTAGCTTATTAACCAACAATGTAAATAATCCTTACATTCTTTTAGGAAAAATACAGTGTATGAAAATACATACAATCAATACATAAATAAATGCTAACCATGACAGCTTAAGCTTTAATAGATAGATGTTACTTAAGTAATGAATAAAGCAGTGCATATGCAGATGAAAAAATATGGAGGTTGACATATGCAGCAAAATAAAATAAAAGGCAAAAAATATAGACGGTACATGGAGAAAAAACTTAAGATCATAATTTCCCTGGCTAACGTGTCACAGCAATACAATGATGAACTATTAAGTTAGATAAGTTCATACATAGTCTTTAAGTTGATGTCTTTTCCAGATGAATACACCACTTATAGAAGTCAGGATAGCTTCTCTTCATGCCATACACAGTTATATACACGCTGCCTCCATACCTCTAGTAAAGCAACCATAAGAACTGACAATGCACATCCATGTCTGCATCCTATGAATCCTTGCAGTTCAACTTTCCTTTTACATTTTCAAGAGAAGACTGTATGACTGGAGACCAATACACTTCAAAAGATATCCCTTGTTCTTTTATATTCAAGAAGACAAAAGCAACACAGTCCCAAGTTACAAGAAATACACAGTGATTATAGATGAGCAATGGAGAGTAAAAAGAATCTGTACATTTCATTTTATATTATATATTCAACACCATTCCCTTTATTCTGGTATAATCCTTCACATTACAATGTGCTCCATTTCTTTACAGATAAAGCTGATGACACTTGTAGATATTATGCTTTCAGGATTAGAGATGGGTCCCCTACTTGTGGAGTCAGATGACCATAGCAATTCTTCACACCTCTCTTATGAATGCAGTAGAGAGAATGTGACTGAACAGGTTCAGTAGACTGTGTCTCTGCTGATGAGATGATGGCATCCTGGAACATTGTGTGGACCCTTGAAGCAATAAATCCCCCAGTACTTGGTTTGAACTGATCTGGGGGATGTCCTTTCTTATATGCTGTGTATAGTGGAGACAATGGTACAATGTCTGAGCTACATTTAGCTACTAATATGTTGGCTATGTCTTCTAGGGATGTGTATGTGTTGTTGTTGTTGTTGTTGTATATTAGCTGATTGCACTGCTGGGAATTTCTTGTAAGGTTTCTCACAAACTTGAAAAAATGCTTTGTCATTGTCCTTAACATAGGTGGTAATGTTCAGGTTTTGAACCATGCCCATCCATCCTTGCTGCTTTGTCAGTCACCTGAGTAACTAACTAAACGCAGGATGACTAGGCCATAGTCAGGATTAGCTCTCCATGCCAACAGAGCAGCCAGTTTGTTACAAGTTTAATTCTATGAGGAAAATAAAAAGCAAGGATAGAAATGTGATGTTGTAAAAGCTTCTAACAGGGTTAGTCATGAATGCATATAGCATGAGTGAAAAAATAGTGAAAGTTATAAAGACATATAAGAATTCTGAGTAAAGGTGAGGGTAAATGGGTGCCTGGAACAATAGTAAAATAGAAATGGGAGAAAAATAAAGTTACCCCCTAAGACTGACACTATTTGTTTTGGTCATGAATACTATAAAGCAAGGATATGAATAGGTCTTAAATTCAACATGGGAAGTGGATAGTGGGAATAAAGTACAGTTATGAATATCATATACAGTTGAATTTGTTATAATTGCAAAAAAATTAGGTATGGATGAATGAAATAATATTAAGAATTGAGATTCTACTAAACAAAGTAGGATTTCAATTAAATAGAGCTAAAAGTTAAAGGATTTGTTGAAGTAAGAAAAATAAATGGAATATATTATAGTAGAAAAGAAATAAAATTACTAGGTATAATAACTGGTAACTATGAAAGAGCAATAGAACAATAGAAAGAAAATTTAGATGATGTAAGGAAACTGACAACATGGTAGAAAAGTTTGTGTGTCTTTCTTTAAAAAATGTATGTGGGAATTTAATAAAGTCAAAAAAAACCCAACACAATATCCAAAAGGACCACAGACTTTTCAAAAAAAACTCCGGAACCAAGTGAAATAGCAGCACCTTCTTTATTGCACTCTTCTTCTGGTACGTCGGCTAACAAGCCTTCAAGGAATTTAATAAAGCTCACACAGTCTTTTTTACTGTGTAGGCAACGTGCCACTCTGCTTACATGAAAGTAAGCAGGTTTTCGATTCTGTAAACACTGCTGGGCAGCGCATGCACACACCAACATGGAAAGCTTGGTGGCATGCAAATCACCTTATAAACAGGTGAATCTCATACAAATGAGGCAGGTAGACTGATCCAGAAAGCAGATAGGCAGTTCTCCAGACTCTGTGTCAGTGTCTGTAGTGTACATGGAAAAATTCCATGAGCAGGAATGTAGACAGACAAAAGGGGCTGCAAAAATGTAGATAGACAGAAATGGCATACCACATACAGATCTGTGTGAAACTATCCTCTGTATGTCTGAAAAGTTAAAGAAAATGTTAAAGTAATTTTTTTAATAATCTGGGCATGTTTACATGGTATCCACAGTGTGCAAATGTACCTTATAAAAAAATAAAAAGAAAAACTTGGGAAAAAAATCATCTCTAAGTATTCACATCTTTTGTACGTGAGGTATTATTATGTATGTGATGCCCGTGCCCTGGCTCAGCAATCAAGGAGTCTCAATCCTCACCACTAACACCAGAGAGGGCATCTCATATATGAGGAAAGGATAACAAATACACACAGTAAAGTGCAATTTCCCTTAAGAGCACATAGAGATCACACTCAGTCTGGGGCGGGTCCCTCCCTTGCTCTCCAGGTCCCCAATAAGACTCCCCACTGGCACAGCTATAGGGTCCAGATCTTAGCTTAGTGGGAAAGCTAAAACCTCTAGCACCCTCTCTGTCCAACCAGTGCTTAGTGTCCCTACCCAAGTAGCTGACACACACACACACACACACACACACACACACACACACACACACACATGCACTTTGAGATAAGTTTATACAACCACACAGACTCTCCTGGGGAAGGCTAGAACAGGTTCTCCAGCTATGCCCCTCTCCCAGACTAAATGGTAGTACCAGCTGTCACCAGCCACTAATATTCATCAGCTACTTAAAGGCCCTTGAAAGGGCGTACAGTTATTAATGTGCAATATTATTATCCAATTGGTAGATGTGACTAAACAGTCAAAGCTTATTTGGAGTGACCTGGACAGTAAACTCTATAAATATGCAATGTACTCTAGAGCTTAAATTATCTCTACACAAAACCAGCCACAGTTTAAAGGTTTTAAAATATTTAATAATAAGTAATTTAAACCACAAGGCAATATTTTATACTACACAGTCAGTGCTAGTCAAGAGTTCAGGGATCACACAGAAATACTTAAAATAAATCAGTACTACAGTTCTGAAACACAGAAAAACAGTCTAATATTTCTAGCTTCTAGCTATCTACAAGAGAAAACACTTCTAAAATAGCCTACATAGAGCATAAGACAGTGCTGAGTTGGATGTTCAAGACAAAAATGCTTAATTGCTTAATTCCTGGTTCTCTCTGTTTAAATTGAAACTGCAGTTCTGATAAAACATTACATCATTTCACACTTTCCTGTTGTTCCCAGGTTGACAGAAACTGCATTTACATTATTTTACACTTAGAGAAGGACATTCCACATGTAAATTCTAGTAATTATTCCTTAAGTTAAAGCAATAGGCAGGATGCTTACTCCAAACTCAGCAACTCCAAATTCTAACTTCAAAGGAACAGACATAAAGTAATTTTAATTTCAAAGGATCAACAAGAAATGCTTGACTTAGCTTTCTTTACAGCGGAGGACAATGTTGCCACATTGTTTTAAGTTCAACATTTCACAACAATGTCTTTCATTTAAGAAGCAAGCCTGCATTTCAACATTTCACAGTATTTACAAATGATAGAATTATCTGCACAATTGGGCGGCCATGGTGGTGCAGTAGTTAGCATTGTCGCCTCACAGCAAGAGGTTCTCTGGTTCGATCCTTGGCTGGGGTGCCTTCTGTGTGGAGTCTGCATGTCCTCCCTGTGGTCACGTGGGTTTTCTCTGGGTGCTCTGGTTTCCTCCCACATCTCAAAGACATGCTGTATGTGGATTGGGCACTCCAAATTGGCCCTAGGTGAGAGTGTGTGCGTGCCTTCACTGGAAGGTTGGGCGCCGGGCTGGCAACTCAACACCGTAAAACTCCACTGCCAATCATGAGTGGACAGTTGATCTGCTGTGATGACCCCTAACTGGGAAAAAAAAGAAGAATTATCTGCACAATTCTATCTGGCTAGGCTGGCAGCCTTCACCTATCTCGACCAGTCTTCACAATGTCAGTGTTTTCACATATCGTCATTCTGTCTGTGGTATAATATTATGAATCTCAGTCACGTATTAAGTACAGCAGACAGCTGGTACATGCCATAGACATTCGGAGTGAAGTGCAGTACTGCAGACACAGAGACAGTTGTCAATGTCTATAACATAACTTTCAAGTTCTTAGTGCAAGAAATCTGTCCAAAGCCCGACCAAATGGAGGGACATAGTTTAAATACTGCTCTTATAAATCTAAAAAGTTGCTAGAATAACAGGGTTTGTGTCAACATACATTTTACTGAAGGATATGAAGTCAGAAACTCAAATGTATATCATTATTTAGTGACTTCAATCCTCAGATCATCCAAGTGATTTGCCAGACAGCTGCAAATAGCCAAAACTCTGGACATTCTGCAAAAATCTGGACAGTTGAGAGGTATGATCTGACACACAATATTCCAGACTGAAGTAGAGGTAGATGTGGCCTGGAGTTGCATTATAAGTATTGACAGTCCCAATGGGCATGCCCAAACAGTTAAAATGAGTGCAATTCTATTGTCCCATCATCAGAATGACCTGTTATGTATAGTTATCTCTGTACATACAGACATATACATATACAGCTGTCACTATCTCTCTGTCACATACATACTATATCAGTATGTAGTTTCAAATAGATGTATACTGATATACAGCTATATTCATTACAATGATACGTAGACTTTCCCCATATGTCTACATAATGCATATACATATCATATACACACACACAGTTACATTTTTGTATGCATCCCTGTTATTTACATAAATATGTGTGGATGTCTGTATTGCCCTACATACCCTAATCATGGTGAGTAACTCTGCACTATCACACATCCATACTGTTGCTCAAAGGATCCAAAGTCAGGGCACAACAGTACATAATCCACTTACTTACATACCCCCTGTGCCTTCTGGATATCACCACATAGACAGACATAGGTGAGCAGGTGGAGTAATGTATAATGTTGTCTAGGCATGCATGGAAAAGGCACATTGTTCCTTCCCAAAGGTTTGTCTAACTGCAAGCAGCCACATATGGACATAATGGTAAATGGACACACATAGCTAGGATAATAACAGTTATCCCACTGCAAGGATATTAAATGCAGATAACAGTATGAAGCAGTATCACTCTGCAGGTCAAACATGCTGTTCAACATGTGGTACATGTAAAATATACTGTCAACTATAGTGACTAAGACTAGAGGTAGGGGTTCTAACCTCACTCCAGGTTACTTGGTGTGTATGTATCCCCTGGAAAACAGTGGACATGCCCTCATGGGCTAACCGCCCTCAATGGTAATACAATTTTTGGTCCTGTAACTTAGTGGCGATATCCAAACTGCCCTCATCTTCAAGGCCTGATGATGTCATCCACCTTAAGGCTACTAGCTTACAGTGTAGTATCAGGCTTAAGCCAGGGCACATGTGATAAGTACTGTAAGCTAAAGTGCATGTGACTAGATAGGTAGGGGCTCTAATCTCACTCTAGACTACTTGGTGCGTGTGTATGTCCATATGGCATAAATATGATCACCTTGGTAATGTAGAAATATGTAGGATTTTGCAGTGTTTTATTTGTAGTGCATGCTGTGGGCCCCCAAAGGACTGATCACAACAAGGCTTGTTGATGTCATCAAACATAAAATGTCCTAAGCTGATAGTATTGGCAGACATGAGGTGTGTTGGGTACAACATTTACTGTGATCTGTAGCATGTACCATTACATAGGTACGTCTTCTCATCTACAGACAGCCAACTTGCACTACGTGTGTGCCTTGGCATGTCCTGTATGCAGTAATTGGAAGTGGTGCTAGCCTCAATGTAGTCATGTTTGTTTGTAAGCCTCTTAGAGCATGTTACATTATGTTATGGAACCACAGGACATTTGAACTTATCTAGCGTAATAGCAATACTGCCCTAACAATCATAGACATCTTTATACCCGTAGTTACAGGTTTGTCACATACTGGACAAGTCTAAGAGGAACACAGGAAGACTCCCTGTGTAGAGATGATGGTTGTGCAGCCACTCAGATATGGCATCTGTTGAGGTGCACTGAGTTGCTCTGTGTGGAATTAGGCAGGGTTCTGTTTCAAGTGTGTGTTTAAGTCTGCTAGGTAAATCTCTCCCACAAGCATGTAGTACTAATGTCACATACTAGGTTAATTTTCTTACAATGAGTTCTCCAACTGCTATGCCTCATGTAGATAGGCAGCATATGCAATCAAGCAGGGTCACATATTGTGCTGTATGCAAGGCACAGATCACCTCTGAGTAGTCTATATGTAACAGGTGACAATGACACTCATTGCAGAAGATCCCCAATGAATACATACTGAAGACATGAAGTGTCCTTGTGAGGGACCGTACTGTTCTGTGCAGCTGCCATTACTACTTGGACAGCTACAGTAAGAAATGGTCATTGTTCTCATATATTGGCATGCTGGTGGTAAAGTACGTGGAGGTTGTGTGTGTCACTTACTGATGACTGTGGCCTCAATTATGCCATATGGTTCCTGCCATACCACTATAGAGACATGGTGATCTGAGGCACATTAGGTGTAAACCTATGTGGCCAGGTCTGTGTGCCCAATTCTTTCACCCCTGAGTATATACATCACTTGTTGCGACTGATGTGCTATGTACCAGGCACATAGGTCTAACTGATGGAAATAATACTACATATATATTTGCATAGATTTTATGGCTATTAGTATGTCAACAGCATGTGTTTGCAAAACCCTCTTGCAGGATAGTAATATACCACAGAGACCCTATGAGTGCTCACTACTTGCAGGCATCAGCCAACATTGTTAGCCACAGTCAGTCAGTAATTCCATGTATTGTGGAAAATGGAAACCAAGCAATAGAGGACCTAAGACTGCACCCTGGTGAGCACTGCTGCATACAGATCAGCTTTTGGAGGGAAATGTCCCTATGTTGAGTATGTGTGCCAGCAATGGGCTACATAGTGACCCCTAAATTACAGTGGGTGGTTTGTAAATGTTACCTGAGTGGGGGATATAGACAGATGACTTGCCTCAGTCTTGAGGTTGTATGCCCTGATGGCCCTCACCCAGATCCTTGGTGACTGCCTTGGACATGTCCACCATGTGTAACAGTCATGCTCCCCATCACACATCCAAACAGTGTACAGTCAACTGTGTTTAGATCACATATATGTGTGGTGATCAGCTCCATGATGATTGCCCCTATGGGCATACAGATATGAATACGTAGACCAAGAGGTCTATAGTTCTGTTGCCCAGTGGATGCTCCACCTCTGTACAAGGATGTATCAGTTACCGTTGTCCACCAAGCTGGTGTGCAGCCAGTGGCATCAGTATAATAACAAGTGTTGCCCAATGGTGTTAGTAACCCTTGTCAGATCACATGTGGTATACAGCCTGGTATGTTAGCATGTGCAATAGATGCTGTGTATATTCCATTGAGAGGCCAGTTACTAACTGCTCTGTAAGTAAGGAAGTTATGGGACAGGGTGTAGAAATGTCATGTGTCATGCTTGCTGGAGACAAGTGAGTGTAGTTGATGCAGACAGTGTGGGAGTACAGGTCAGGTATGAGTACAGACCCACCATATGTGGCATCATGATGTATGAGGTCAGCAGCAAACTATCTCTGTCCTTTGAGGTTGCACATGTAACTGCACAGTGCCTTGTGGTTCTGCTTTGTGTGGAGGGCTAATTTTGTCACTGGCCATGTCTACTAATGGCAGTTGTCCACCTGTCAGGTTTGTTGAACCATAATGAGTCTGTGTCCCACCTGTCCCATACAGCCAAGTTCATGCAGTTGTAATGCTGGTGACATAATGCATGGGTGTATAGCTCTGCATACTTGCCTGTCCCATTTGAAGGGGTGGTACAGTCATGTTATGTCAACCAACCCACAGCAGGTAATAAATGGCTTTTTTCACATATATGTCTGTATTTTCTGCAAGGGGGATACGTGTAGGTTGTTTTCAGGAGACTGATCTGTGGCCAGATCCCACCAGGTAGAGCCCATACTGGGAGGGCTGTAGGGGGTCACCATATTGGTAGACACATGATACAATACATTGGCTGCCCATGTGGGGATGTCATGGCATCACTCCAGGGCATGGTAGGTAAAAATCTGGACCATCCTTTGGGTAAGTAAGCCACAGCCTGACTAAGCAACACAGTGTGCACATATTACACATCCCTAATGTGTATGTCTGTGCTCTCTACAGACACCTTGCATGACTTTCTTGTTGCAACTTGCTGGAAGTAACTGCAATATTTACTTGTGCAGAGGACAACTAGCATGTAGTACCAACTTGCTGTTAGTAACTGCAATACTTACTTGTGCAGAGGACAACTAGCATGTAGTGCCAAGTGGTGTTCCCAGATCTCTGAATAAGATCACCTGACATGCCATGATAGGAGTTATCATGGATATGAGCACTATCACTGTTATACACCTACTGACATTGGACCAGACACTGTTACTTTTGCACAAGGCCAGAGCATGCTTACCAACTGTGACCGATGGAGCCCATTGACTGTTACACTATGCAATGGATGTAGGACATCAGTCTCACTCAACCAACCATGGCCTGAAAAGTGTAATGAGCATATTAGGCCAGCAGGCCATGCTGGAAACTGTGTACATCATGAATGGAGTGTTATGTCAGCAGATGGAAAGGCAAGAGTCTGAGAGTCATATTCTGGGAACATATCATTGGGAGACCTATGCTGCAATGATGCCAGTCACCAGTGTAGATCACCATCCTCCATTACTGGCGTACCCCTTCTAGCTATCCCCTCTTTATAGCCACAGCTAATGTCAGTGACCCCTGGCTGAGTACGTCAGCAAGTGAATGCATATTAGGAGCCATCAAAGAATCCCACACAGTAGTACCAACAGTTGTCCAGGATGGTCTTGGACACAGTCAGTTCTTTTCTGAGCCACAAGCAAACACTAACAGCCAATGACTGCACAATACTATCCTGTGGGACATCATCTACCCCTGCAACATTTTGTAGTGTCTGCACACAGCACACAGTTAAGCCATTACACATGATGTTATAGACCTAGAGAGTAATGTAGTCTTTGATTTCACTGGTCGGTAAGATATGGCGATGCATTCACTACAACCTATGCCATCAGGTTCAGGATGTAAATCTCAGGCTGCCACTGCTATACTGAATATTGCAGTCATCACATCTATCATTGTGTGCAATGGTGCCCTTGACATGTCACTACACAGGCATATCGTACAACTGTAGCAGCCACACAGGTTCCATGGTACGCCAATACACAGTATAGGTAACATGTCCTATGGGGTCTATGTCACAACCATACATGTGTAGTGTGTCTCCTAAATGCTTTGAAGGGGATATGTATGGCTAAATACAGGGAGGTGTCAGATCCAACTGTGTACTTCCCACATGTCCATGACAGGATTAGCACATGTCCCACCTGTTCTACACACCAATATCAGCATGGTCTGCATAGTACATGTTGGAGAGACAGGTATGTAACACAGTCAGAACACCCTACATGAAATAGGCCCCCCCATGCATGTAAGGCACACATCTGCTGTGACACACATCATGTGCAGGTTACACACTGGGATGCTGAACATGACAATCGTAACTGGTGTCAGGCAACTGTTGATACTTGACACAGCATATACGTAGATCGGTCAGCTCCATCACCACAGCTTGTAGATGTGTTAGTTCACAAAACCCTGGTGACAGTTATCATGGGTAGCAGACCTTATCACAGATTATGGATGCATGAGTACACAGAATGTCACTATTCTCCTTAATAGTCTGTTATGAACATATTAGCCTATGGAGCTATGCACTTATAGTTCTGTACCTTGCTGAAGACATATTTCTGCTGTGCTGACATGCCATCCTGTGCTGCTTTATTTCCAATGTGTACACATAGGTTATCCCAACAGACTCCTGTAACAGAAACATAAACAGGCCCGTGACGCAACTGTCACTGTGTAACTATACAGCCAATAAAACATCATACAACATAAGGAGCACAAAAGTATGTGGCATACACTTGACAAATGCCAGCATACAGTATCTGTCTGTAACCACTGCAAGTCACACGGCAAACCAACACTGCATTGCACAAGTACATGTTAACTAATATATTTATCCTCTGCATTAGACACAGCTTCATTTCCCTGCATTAATGGTGAGGATGACTGGGATGTGGCACATGTATCATCACTTGCACAGGGTTTTGTGTGGGGGTGCAGGAGGCCTACGCTGACCCAAATGGTTGACAGCATGTGTGTGAGGCAGGAAGGGGAGCATGTAAGATGGACCATGGAGAGGTACCATGTGTGTCTGTAGGTCACCTGCATTTGAAACTAGTGTGTGTGTGTGTGTGTGTGTGTGTGTGTGTGTGTGTGTGTGTGTGTGTGTGTGTGTGCGCGCATGTGTGTACACAGTCAAGCTCAGTGCTAGCCCTACAAATGTATATGTTGGCCAGCTTTGGACTGTACATGGTACATTTGACAGTTTTCCATCTCCAGCCTGAACATGGGAATTGGCTCTGCCAGGAGCTGCACTAGCACCTCCATGCCCAAGGTAAGAAGCAGTGCTAGTACCTGACAGTGACTGCTGTCTGCTGAGACTGTGTACCCAAAAGGACAGCCCAGGACCACAAGCTCATGGCTTGCCACATTGTGGCATGGACAGCACACTCTCCTCTGTAGTGCTGGATATACCACCACTATGATAGAGTGATTGTGCATGGTGACATGGACTCTCAGCAGATGGAGTTGCTGACCTATGTCCACTGGTTCGACACTCAACTCCAACCAGATGTTCTAGCACAGACAATGTGCAGTCCAAGACAGACATGGTCTCAGCCCATCTTCTGTCTGCTGCATCACTGAAGTGATCTAGGGTGTCCCCAGTGCAGTTGAGGCAGTCACAGATGTCAGACTGCACTGCATCCATAACCCTAAGCATACATCTGGTGTTCATTTATAATATGCATGTGACTCCCTGATAGCCCAGAACATGTAACAAGTGACCTGTGATGTGACACCTGCAAAAGGTGGTGGATGGACAGAATGCCTCCTATAAGCACTCTTGTCTATCCACCTGTGTGGGACCTCGCCAGCTCCCTGGCTATGGCCAGTGTCTACACTCACTAGAGCCATAGTTGCCACACTTTTCTGCTCAATGTCCCCACCCTCTGACTGTCCAATATCTTTGGCATCTGGAGACTGGATATGTGTGGGTATACAGACTGTGTGTCACAACACACAGTCTGCATGCCCACACATACAGACTGTGTGTGGGCATACAGACTGTGTGCTGTTACAATGAGGACAGAAGAGGGATGTCTACCTCTGGGACAGATTCAGCCCCTGACACCTCCACACTTGCCTCACTATGGCCACCACTATCATCAGAGTCTGAAGAGACACTGACATTAGGTTATGTAGGGGACAGACACCAACCCCTCTGGTCACCTGTGATAAGGAAGAAAAAAGCAGTTCATTAATACCTGGACTATTGTGTATGAAAAATCCATCAAGATGCATAATATTGAAGACACACAACTGGATTAGCTGCATTTTTCCTCTCTGCTTTCATCCACAAAAGACTTCCTCAGAGCAAAATACAATTCAACTCAAGACCTTTATAATAATCACTTAAAACTTGATCAGTAATATTTACCTTTTAATTTATTGATATGAAACTATACTTGAAAAAACAACACATAAAGTCCCAGTACAACTATCTTAACAAATATATGGAAATACGTTTCACTGCCTTATTTATTTATCTTTAACTTGCTGTTTTTTAAAATGTTACATGTAAATCAGGAGCCTTACCCCCTCTTAACTGTAGCTGTCAAAGTGTTTCTTTTTGTTCAACTACACTATTGTGATTACTGCCCATAAGAACCTTAGGTACCTGTTCCAGAATGGTAAATTGAAACATTGTACATTGTTTAGACACACAAATATGTTTACATAGGGTATTATTTTGGCGCTTAACCTTAATAGAATATAAATGTTCCTTAACAAAACAGTGTCATGCTTACCAGGAGCAGGACCATGGCCTTGGGCAATACTATATGGACCTGTGAAACATTGAGGGTGAGGTAATGTCAGTACCACTGCATGTTGCAGCACAACAAGGTAATACGTCCATATATCTCACATTTACAGTAGCTATTGTGTTACTTGTTGTATTGGCCAAATTCTGAGTATGAGAGTATAATTGAAGTTAACCCCCCCAAAAGAAAAAAGAACTGACACCCAAGTAAAAGTATATACAGCCTGATACATTGACTGCTGCAGTATTGCAATGCTGATCACAGTAAGCTTACCTGCATGCTCCTCTGGCATGAAAACTGTGGCACCCCCCCCCTTCATGATGAATGGTGTGATGGATGCCTGTGAGCTGTTGTGTGTGCATAGACTCACCAGGAATTCCTCAGTGGCTGAGAATGGTTGTTCTGCTGTAGGCCCTCCACCAGTGACCAGGCACGATCATTGGCTACTTCTGCTGCCCTTGGTAATGCAGCATTTGTTATGTCCTTAGCACACTGTCAAACCTGCTCATTTGTCCTGCCCTGATGGCCCATGCCATTCACATCACAGATGAGGTCTGCACACAATGTAGCCTGCTGCTCCCTGTTTTGTCTCTCCATAGACAGAAGGATGCGATGATGTTCCCTTAGTCCTTCAAGTATAATTTCATTCTCCCCATTTGAGAAGGGTGCATGGCATCTAGCATACAGGATTCCTGAAAGACAACAAAAGGAGAACACATTACAGGATCACATATGTGGATATACACTATGTAGAGATACAGTAAGCCAAAATGGCTGGCACTATCCACTGCTTGCTCATGCATGTCATACTCCACAGTGTACAAACAAACTAAGCATGTGGATACAACCGAGATAGTAGCAATAGTCAGGTATTCCCATGTGTGCTATGACAGCTATTGCTGTATTATTATACACCAAACATTCACGTCTACTGTGCTACATCCCCTATGAGCAACCACTCAATAATATGTAATACAAACAATGCCACACAAATAGCAGTATGCTATTGCAACCACTATAAAGGGGCAATCCAATGAGACCAGTGTGCCACACTGACAAAAGACAATGCACCCTTGATGTTTTGTACATCCTGTGCATGTATAAGGCAGCAGGAAATCAATGACATGTCATTATCACACATCTAAGACAGGTTTAATGCTGTATTACCTATTCCCTGTAACTCTATCCCCCCATCTGCAACCTGTTGTACACAAAAACAGTTACATACCTGATGGAGGGCTGTACTCCTCTGTTGATTATGTGGTGATAGCATAGTTGTCACAAAAGCGTGCTCTATTTGAGGAAAGTCTCATACAGAATGGTTACTCAGAGGTATTTGCTTGCCTTTTATACATGATTCTCATCAGCATGTAATTGCCCTTAACCCAGTCTGTGGGTCTGAAATACTAATTGCAACCAACACGGCTGATTTGCACTATCATCAGCCAATGACATGCAACCACTGTAGAATTTATAAGGTCTTCATGTAGATTAGGGCCCCTTTCTAATATGTTTTGATGGACATTACTGGGGTGAAGAGACTACATCATAACAGAGGGTAGGTCTGCAGCAGACATTTATACATAGATGTGTGTGCTACAGGTTGCAGCTGCTGTTGCTGCAGGTAATAGACATAGGCAGAGAGTGCGAACACTTTGGAGGACCACAAGCTGTAGGAGGAACTGTGTGATCTGTATCAGCCTTGTTGTAGAGGCAGAGGAATATTGAGGGTACCCTTTACACTCCATTAAAGGCATGTGTTTAAGATTAGGCAACCATGTCAATAACAGAGTACTAGGCAACATGGGGTATATATGTCCACCATTTGGGCAACTACCTGGCCATGTATTGTAGTCTAGTAGTAATTTACAGTGTGTATGATGGCAGTCCTTGTTACCAGCAGGGACTTCAAATGTGTATGTTAGCTGTGCAGCTGTGGTAATCTGCACTGTGACTCTGAAAGGATTGTATGGTGCACTCTGATATTAGCGGCCATCATTTGCAGTACCTGAGCTGACATTCTATGTGAATGCATATTACTGCGTGATGTGACAATTTATACATATATTCTTTTGCTATAGGGATACTTGAAGTGTGTTCCTACCTGCAGGCCTGTGACTTCCATCAGTTAAAAGCAGTTATTTCATTTGTAATGCATTGTGTGGATAGAGTGCATAACTCAGTCATTTATTGCAAGCTTCACAATACTGTAAATTCAGTACTAAACACCACTGGATTAGAACCCAGGACTGCGTGTGGCAAAATTTACTTTTTGCGAGGCATTTAACATTCTGAGCTACTGTGTTACTACTGCAATAGATGTGTTTGCAAGATATATGTGCACACATACAGACTGTGACAATCATTTTCTACATCCATCAGTATGTGCATGGCTATATATGGATCTATTTCTGCACTAGGGTCCCAGTTGCACATGTATTTTGGCATTAATGGCTTAGCAGGTGTCTTTCTCTCTACATGTTGCTGATAAAAGGGCATATTTACCTGCTATCACAGGGCTCACTTACATCCATTATTATGTTTTTGGCTTTATAGTGGTGTACTATTGCACCAGAATCTGAGGTACAGTCTCATGTTTTGCATTACTTCTTATTCAAGCTTGTGCAGCACAGCAGGCAGCTACACTGAAACATGCTTAATGACTGTAACTGGCAATTACTATGCTTTTTAAAGCACCTGTCTTAAGTAAGAGTTGGGTGGTGTGCCAGGTAAATGTAGTGGTCCACATGTGCAATTGTCTTGGGTTCAAAACATGGGGCAGGTGTTTATTTTGTAAGTCTGTATTACACTTTTAAATAGACATATAATCAATATACCTCTATTTAGCTCAGCTTAGCAAAGCTGCATGATGTGGAGCAACAGGCATCATCCCACTAAAAAAATATAAGAAAAAAGTGGAGATAGGAAAGTGATAAAATAGGGTGCAAGCAGGGGAAGGGTGTAGGACAGAACCATAACTATCCGTTTCATGTACAGCGACAACTGCATACTTAGACTGAATTTGCACATGAATTTGAACTCTCACCTCAGAGCGAGGGGTGAGGACAACATGCCTGCATTGTCAAGCCAATTGAACAAAAATAAGTGTGTCCAACAGACACATGGGCAAAAGGGAAAGCTGTGTAGGGCTAACATTTTTTTTTTTGTGGAATAGGTGCTCATTTTTTTATTTTTAAGATGTGAGTGCGATGTTGGGGAAGGGACATAGGTACATGTGGAGGAGGTAAGTTGGGTAGGTGAGGATGCATTTGCAGACAAACAAGACAGCAGACAGGGGCAGTGTGTGACACATGTGGAGAATAAACACCTTGGATAGGGAGGGTGTTGTGGAATCCAAGTCCCATGTGCCTCCACAAGGCAGAAGCATGACTCACATTCCCACCCTTGGGACTGTTGGCACTGCTCTGTCACTGCCCTGTGAGTGGCAGTGGTGGAGGCTGGCCAACAAGTCGAGACTGCCCCTTTTTGCCAGCCAGCATGCCCTCAATCCAATGCAGGCAGGGGTCAAACCCATGGTAGACTATCCTACGCATCAATACCAGTGGCTCATCTGGGGGGAACAACCCCCACTGCTCCCAGAGGGGGCCCATCCCCATCCCCATCCCATGGGGCAGTACTACCTGATACCGCAGGTAGTGTAGGGGCAGCAGGGGGAGCACCACCAGTCTGGGTCCCAGATGTGCTGGGACCCAGTGCTACATATAGTTGAGGCAAGGTAGGGGGATCAGCCTGAACCGGCCAACCTTGAAGTGCTGTGGTAAATGAGGTATAGTGTAATAAGTTACAGTTAGTAATAACCAAACCACTGTGAGTATTGACAGAATGGAATATAATTTGAATGAATTCAAATACATATTAAAGTACATTCTGTGTAACACAACATTAAATAACATAACAGTCAGTAAGGTAACAGCATGACAGAATTAAAGCATATGGCCAACAAAACAGTTTTAACAAAATATGTTAATATTGCATCATAATAATACATAAAATTAATCAACCACACTTTCCAAAATATAGTTAAATTATGTTAATATTAAATCATAATAATAAATACATTAAGATAAGGGGTGGAGAGAGAGAAAAACATTCCATTAGTGACATTACAGATTATATCCCTGAAAACACTGATAATATATACTCTACAGGTGTTTAGTGTCAGTTTTGGGTACAGTTACTACAATTCTTCTATAGCTGATACAGCACATACATACTTCTCAAGCTGTTAGCATGGGTCAGTATGGGCCAAGCAATAACAAATGCAGGTACACAACTACACAGATCAGTTTCACATAATGTGGACTTCCTAACTAACAAGATGTTCTGTAAGCAGATTTGGTAATACATTGCATTCCAGGTAGTCATTTCTCTAGTAATCTTGTGATGGATTATACAGTTTTAATTACAGTATGAGAAATCACGACACTTGGAAGGCATGTTTGTGTGCAGTACATAAACAAGACAGTAGTCATGCCTTAGTTAGCAGGCATGGGAATAGAACCCAATAGCTGTGACTACAGGAGACCTCTGCAAATAATATAATAATTGACTGCAGCAATTTAGTACAGACATGTAAGGAATACAGCCATACTGAAAATAGATTTATTTATTTAGGAATCAACGATGCTGTTGAACAGTCTATTGGTATTGCTTTTAAATTTCTGTGAAGTCCACATAAAATATCGGCTCATAACATGGGCTACCTCACCCACATACCTTTTGTCCCTGGGGTGAGAGAAAATTAGAGCATTATGTGACCGATAATGGCCTGGGAACCACCTTTAACCATACTATGGGTTCAGCAATACAAGTTGCAGGACATTCTTTTTGCATTCTAGAACTATTACAATGTTATAATTGACTGCAGTGACAGTAGAACACACATGCATGGAATACAACCATACTGCATATATTTAAAACAGATTTATATTAGAATCAACAATGCTGGTGAACCCTTTATTGGTATTGCTTTGAGATATCTGTGAAGTCCATACACAATACCTGCTCATAACATGGGCAATCTCACCCATGTACCTTTTGTTCCTGGGGTGGGGAAAAATGAGAGCATTATGTGACTGGTAATGTCCTGGAGACAACCTTGACCCATACTATGGGTTTAACCATCCTTGTTACAGGACATTTTTTTGCATTCTAGAACTATTACAGTGTTATAATTAACTGTACTGACAGTAGAACACACATGCATGGAATACATTATTGGGGTCTATATTATAACATCGAATGTTTAATAGTTTGAATCACTAAAGGTCGACCTTTAATAAGTGAACTATTCAAACATCGAATGTTCCCAAAAAATAATTAAAAACTAAAAACTAAAGGGTGTAGGCATGGGGGCAAGCCCCCCTGCACCCCCCACTACTTAAATATACCAACTCCAAGACCAAACTACATTGAAGTAAACAGAAATCTCCCCTTACGGAGATTTCCATTTACACATTCGATATTCTGAATGTTTGCTATTGTCATGTCGATAATATCAGATTCAATATTGTCGGCTTTCGACAATATAATATAGACCCACATTACTGCATATATTTAAACAGATTTATTTTAGAATCAACAATGCTGCTGAAAACTTTATTGGTATCACTAATAAATTACTGTGAAGTCCACACAATATCTGCCCATAAGGTGGGCTATCTAACCCATATACCTTTATTACTTGAAGTAAGAGGAACAGAGTATTATGTGACTGATATTGGCCTGGAGACTGTGTTGAACAGCACTCTGATTTAAGCAATACAGTTGCAGGCCATTAGTTTTGCATCCTACAGCTATTATAGTGTTACACTTGACTGCAGCAACCTTACCATAGACAAGAAATGCATACAGCTCTACTGCAATGGTTATGACAACACAATCCTGCTGTATACCAGTGTGTTTACTGTTATTGGTATTTTTTATTGTTTTTGAACTACAGTTGTTATTGTTCATTTATTGCACTACAGCTCTAATTGCCCATTTATTGCACTACAGTTGTTCTTGTGTATACAGTATTGCAGCAAATGCTTTACTCTTTCTTTCTTATTACACTACAGTTACCATAATACCTCTGTACTTACCACACTCACGGTGAAACCTGGCCAGGCGCCCTGCATGGGACTTGACATTGTGAGCCCCCTCAGCTGCAGCTGTTGGGAGAGAAGCACACTGTTATATCAGTTTTGAAGACATTCAGCTTACATTCTGGTAAGACAGTGGAAAGCATACATACATATTTGTGAGGCATTCCCATCTCTTGCCTTTTGGACCCAGGTGTCCAAGGTTCCCCTCATTCTCCTTTCCAGGTCATCATAATGGTGATGACACTGCTCACCTGTGCAGAGGATATCATTAGCACAGGTGAGCTGCCTGGCCAACCGGTCCCAGGCCTCTGCCTTATATTTCAAGCCCTGGAAGCTGCCCTGCATCAATCTGGGTTCATGGTTCTTTAGCATAAGCCCAACAAAGTCCCTGGACTCCAGAACACCCCATTTCTGCACCCAAAAGTGTGAATCTTCACCAGCACTGCTTGCCATATCAACAGTTGATTGGGCTCCAAAGAATGGTGTAAAATTCCCACCTATTGCACTTTATATAGGCTGTTTGGTTTTCTGCCCTTACACATCATTGAGCAACATTCAAAAAAGTGCTGCATTGCTTAGCAGAGTGCAAGCTAGCTAAGCAGAGCTGAGCAACACAAAAACTCACACAACTGTGGTTTTGATGAAGTTTAGCACCATGCAAACTGCAGCAGCTGTTAGCATGTTTATGCAGTGCTTAGCATGGTTGGGCAATACTTAGCACTGTGCAACAGTGCCATATTTCAAATTTTTTGTTAAACAGAATGAAGTAAATTACAGACATGTTTTGCCTGATATGGACTCAAACCCAGGGCCTACTATACATAAGGCCATAACTCTTCCCAATTAACTGCTTGGATCTTAGTAAAACTACTATACCTTCACATATACTACTAGGCTACCTGTTAGTGGTGCTGAGCACCATGCCTCCCTTAGCAAACATGCATAAACAGACATAAATAATTAATTACATCTGGTTTCTATTTTTAGATGTCTAGCAGGTATCAACTGTATATGTATAAGCACCACTCGGCTTTGCAGTCCACAGTGCAGGCATTGCATCGCAAACAGCATTTCTAAATAAAAAAAAAAACAAAAGACATTAATTATGATAATTAATTACATCTGATTTATATTTTTAGATGTGAAGCAGGTGTCAGCTGTCTATATTTGAACACAGCTTGACATTGCTGTGTTCCACTTCTCACAAAAAAGCAGGGAAAAAAATCATACAAATGAAATATTACACATTTAACACAATTCATAGCATTTCAACAGTTGCGGGGAGCATTACAGGAAGCCTAACCCTGTACATAACATCTGATCAGGCATCCACAACTACTGGAAGCCTCTACACATCTCCATACACTGATTTAATATCCTTGTTCCTATGTTCTCCCTCGGCAGCATACCATCATTAATATGCATGGTGCGCTGCCGAGGGGGAGCTGTGGCCATGTACATGGATACATTCCATGTAAGCTCTGCACAGTGCCTGCATGGAGTTTATTAATCCTGGGTTATATGTTAAATACCTATGCATTAGGGAAATTATACTTAGGTGGAGTTTATATATTTTCAAGATAATATGTTAAAAGAAATATTGGATACTTCAATTTTATTTAGGGTACAATAATATGTCCTTTGAGAAGGGTAAACTTTTTAACAGAAAAGACAAGGAGAAGTTAAATTTGCAAAAATAAAAAAAAAATTGCATACCAGACATCTATGCATTTCTTCTGTATAATTATAAAAGTTCGTGAAACAGAAAAATTGGGTGGGAAAATATTGACTGAGAGATATAAGGCAAAATGTAATGAAAAAAAAAATAAAAGATAGAAATGAAACAATATATGAATAAAATAATGTTATGGAAATAGTGACAGGAAAATGTGATATTAAGAGAAAGCAATGGCATAAAAATTGTTAAATCCATGAAAAAGGCACTGCAGCTCTTAAACGAAACTCTTTATTTACAGATGAATGGTAAGCGCTTTCACCGGCACCAATACGCCAGCTTCTTCAGACCAAATTCAAACAAGTCAAACACAGTCCCCACTCATGTTATATATTTACAGAAACATCCAGTTAGTGGATAATTGATTAATGACCATGCAAATTAATGAAACAAGATTTTTCTTAAAAAACCCTTTGACACTTAAAAAGGTCATTATTTAAAAGGTAACCAACTTCCTTAAATTAATTGTGCATATAAAATAAGTAAAATACAAAATAAATTCAGCATGTACCTTAATAATCATTTTATAGAATGCTGAATATTATTTAAAAATAAATATAAACAAATATTAACCTTAGTTATTTATATCCACAAGACATTTTTATATTTCTATATATCTTACTAACCAACACTTATTAAAACGACCAGATGAATGAATGAATGAATAATATCTCAATACCATACATGTAATGTTGAGATGTACTTACAAATAATTTGTTCCTAACTAAAATATATTCATAAATATTAAACTATTAATAAATTAATTTATTAATAAATTTATTTTACTATGAATTCATCTATTTAAAGCTTTCATTTTGAGGTGGCATTTAATAGATATTTGTTCGTTTAGCCCAAGAAATACATATGCTAAAGTTCTTATCTGCCACTCCAGTTCTACTTCCTCAAGTCTCAAAACCCATGGGCCACCCCTGGCGCTATGCTCAATCTGTTGTAATACCACAAACTTAAATTTATGCTCTGGAAATTTCAAAATATGTCTTGCTAGGGCATTGTTGTTATTGGCCTTTACAATATTGTAGTGATGTTCATAAATTCTGTTTGAGCTTACGCTCGGTCTTTCCAATATAGAATGCATCACAATGAGTGCAGTTAGCACAATAAACCACTCCTTGAGAATCACATGTAAAATGACCTACTATTTTATAATTCTTATCTCTAATAGTTACACAATCAGAGATATTAATGAATTTACATTGTTGTAATGGCATAAAAATACAATGGATAATAATATATCCATAGAAAAATTGAGGGAATATGTTTAAAAATATATATATAAAAGAATGACAAGATTATACATTTCTCTATGAAGCAAGTCATTTTTTGTGAAGGTTATTGCTGAATAAGTTACTTGCAAAAAGCAATATTAAATGTTGGAAGAAAGAAAATGTTATGTACAAAAAACCTACAGAGCATTTTTCTTGAATTGTAAAAAGTAATAAAAACTGGGGTTTTTTTTAAATGAATGCAAGCGGAATAGACTTGAAAAAATAAACATGGAGATGGTGCTGTGCTGAATGTATGAGAAGGAAGGCAAAAGTGACATAAAATAGGATAAGATTTTGTTTATTGCTGCATGGATGTTATGGAGGAGGACATGTAGAAGCTCATTATTTAAAAATATATGGAGCATGAAGATGTCTAGAAAGAAATAAAGGAGTGGTTATGGAGAAAGGGATAGAGTTATTGGATATATATGATAATAAATATTATTAGATATATATGATAAATATTATTGGCTATATATAGATGTATATGATAATAAATATTATTGGATATAAATAGATGGCCTGCATCTATCACCCTTGGGATTCCGGATACTGGCTAAGGCTCTTGCCACCCCTATAGTGCCTTTTTTAGGCAAGTTTCAAATGACAAATTCTCTACCGTAACAGGTACAAGCAAGCAAAATCTGCGGGTAATGCAACTCAGTGCTAGAAGTCTAAACCTCAAAATGCACTCACTCGAGGCACTCCTTAAATTGGAGAACATCACCATCTGTGCAGTGACAGAGACCTGGTTCAAGGCTCCAGAGAGCACCTCTTCATTACCAGGCTATAATTCATACCACACCTTTCAGCCACCTAACCTGGACCAAAACACTAAAGGTGGAGTCGTGTCCATATTCATTAAGGAGATCCAGACCTCCAGGGAAGTTGCTCAGCATAATGCATCTGAGATTATCCAAGTGCAACTAACTCTGGGCAAGACCACAATCCAAATTGTAGCTTGCTACAGATCCCCTACCATGCCTCAGGATTCACATTCCTCATTTCTTGATACACTGGAAAATATTAAGGTATAACCCTAATAATGGGTGATTTCAACTACCCCACCCATTAACTGGGAAAACTAATCATGTACCAACTCTTTTGCTCAACGTTTTATGGAATTCATAATGTCCAATGCCTTGGATCAACTTATCCACACCCCCACCAGGGGCAGAAATATCCTAGACCTGGTCATTACCAACATGGGCGACCGGCGTTCCACACCAGAGGTCAATTTCTCATTGGTCAGATCCGACCACAAGATAATCACTCTAGACATCCACACCCCACCCCCACCCTTAGGGAAACCACCATAAAAAATTTCTCCAAAGCCAACTTCACGACACCCATGCAGATGGACAATAGAGGTATGACTGCTGAATCCTACACAAATGCACTTTATAGGCACTTACATGACAGCATGGATCATGCTATCCCTAACAGAACCAAGATGATATCCTCCAAAAAAATTAAGCCGATCTAGTGGTCCCCCTGCCATAAACAAACTCTACAACAGAAGAAAGAAACTGCTGCAAAAAAGAGTAAAATCCCATGATTGGAGGAACTTCCTGGTCAGCCTGAGTAAGAAGCTGAGATCCCTCATAATGTCCTCCAAAGCTAGTTAGGAAAACAAAATCGCCACTGTTTCTAAAGACAACCACAAAGCATTCTATAGCTATGTCAAAAGTCTCAATGGCTACGCTCAGATCTTCTCTGAGTTACAGCACAATGGCACTAAATATACAGAACTGACTGATATTGCCAACATCCTGGCAGATAGGTTCAGTGCTAACTTTACCCCCCTCTCACCCCCTAAAGGGCCCATATCTATAGTGGACAAATGCAAAGTTCCTGTAATCATGGCTGCACAGGTAAAAACCACACTCCAAAGCCAAGAACACAGCATCCATGTGACCGGACAACATCCCAGGCTGCGTTTTACATGAACTACAGAACAAACTGGCACCCCACCTAAGTACCATGTTCAGTCATAGCCTCACCTCAGGCTTTGTGCCCACTGAATGGTGCACAGTGATGGTTATCCCACTCTACAAAGGGGGATTCACCACAGACCCCAGTAACTACTGCCCCATTAGCCTGATGAGCGTGATCTGCAAGGCCATGGAAGGTATCATCATGGAACTTATAAACAAACACATTGGTAATCTCCAAACTCTGGCCCCCACCAAGATTGGGCTTATAAAAGGCAGGTCACATCTCCTAAACCTGTTGTCTCATATTTTCTCCACTTTTTTGATGACTGTCTTCACTGTGTTCCATGGTATATCCAATGCTGTGGAAATTTTTTTGTACCTTTCTGACTGATATCTTTCAAAAATGAGCTCCCTTTGATGCTTTGTAAGCTTTCTGTGAACCATGGCTTTTGCTGTAGCAAGCAACTGAGTAAATGTCAGGAAAATCCTACTAGGACAACTGAACCTTATTTGGGGTTAGTAGGAGTCTCTTTAATTGATGGCAGGTGTGTACCCAAGAAGACTGAATGCTGTAATTAAATCAAAAGGTGCTTCAACAAAGTATCAGTTTAAGGGTGTGGACACTTATGCAACCAGCATATTGTACGTTTTTTATTTTTTATATTTTTCCCCTAACAGATTTGTTTGTTTTTCAATTGAATTGTACAGGTTATAGGTCACATTAACGGTGTGAAAAGTTTTGAAAAGATTTATTGTGGTCTCATTTTACAAAAACCTGGCATTTTAACAGGGGTGTGTAAACTTTTATATCCACTGTAAATATATATATATATATATATATATATATATATATATATATATATATATATATATATATATATATATATATATATATATATATGTATATATATATATGCAAATCCACATGATCATAACTGTGCTGATGTGTTCATCTGTGCTCAGATGTTTGCAACACTGCACAAATGTATTTAGTTGAATATATATATATTTTTACTACAAAAGACTGGCAGTACAGCGATAGATTCAAATGTAAGACACTTCTTTATGTTTTTTTTTTTTTTTACAAAGCCAGAGTATGAAAATACTTGGATGCATCAAAATAGTTCTCAGGTTAAACTTTTCATTTCACGTAGAATAATTTGACTGAAGTCATAATTCTCATAGTTCTTTTTATTTATTATTTGCAGTTTGTTAACTGGCAAAGTCCATTGGGCCAAAATGAGCCCGTTTTCAATGGAGGCCCAGGGAGAAAAGCTCCATATACAATTATTACAAAGCTAATATCAACAAAGTTAAGCAAAATACAATTTTCAAAACTACTATAAACACAGTAATACAAAAGACAGAATAAAGTGTTGTAACAAAGCACTGAATGAAATTAAAACTTAAATATTTTGGAGTACATAAGTATGATATGGAGTGCAGGCACTTATGCACTCAAAGTTTCATGAGGTAAGAGGTAGGAAGAATTAGAGCAGCAGAGTAGAACAGTGAAAGGTGAATAGGCTGAGTTATGAGAACGGAAAAAATGGAGAGGGAGTGAAAATGAAATGAAGGGAGTCACTAGGTCGAGTTTTGAGAAAGGAAAAAAAAAAAGGATGGGGGGAGCAGAAGTGATATAGAGGGAGTCAAGTGGGGTGAGCGCTTGAGCATTCCCAGTGAGAAGAGAGATGGGAATAGAACATGGTCTTGAAGGTGGAGTGGTTTTGGGTGATTCGAATGTGGGGGGAAGTGAATTCCATAGCCGAGCGAGGGAGAAAGACAGGAGAAATTGACCAGGTGCACGTAAGGGTCTGTACACTTCGAGGAGGTTCTGGTTACTGGACCGGAGTATTCTGTCAGTATGATGCAAGGTGAGTATGGAGGAGAGAGAAGGGCAGCTAGAGGGTTTGAAAATGAGTTTGTGAGCAGTTAAAAGTTGAATGTAAGAGAGAGAGTGGGGGAGTTGCAGACAGTTGAAGGAGTGGAGTGCATCACAGTGGTGGGAGGAGGATTTGGTCCCAGTAGCAAACTTAGAGATTTTACTGTAGCAGGATGACAGTTATGACTTTAGGGAGGATTGAAGGTTGGTGAGGAGAGAGGCTCCATATAAAGAGGGGGGATGAGGTAGGAAACAGACAGTATATGTTTGGAAGAGGGAATGAGATAACGGCTGTGATGATATAGCATTCCAAGCTTTTTGTGTGTTTTCTTAATACTAGTTTGTATATGAATGTCAAACTTTAAATGTTTATTAATGATAACACCTAGAAGTTGTGTATGGGAGACTATTTCAATGGGAATCTTATTCTGACTGATTATGGAGAAGGAATTTTTATCAATAGAGGTATTTTTAGATGGGGTAAAAATCATGATTTTGGTTTTGGATGCATTGAGAGCAAGGTGATTTTTCAGCATCCAAGACTTTGTACAAGAGACGGCATCTTGTGTTGCATGAATTTGGGGAGAGATTGAGCATAGCAAATTATGGTGGAATTATCCGCGTATTGGACAAGTTTCATATTAGGAATGCACTGATGAAAATCATTAATGAAGATGTTAAAAAGTAAGGGACCCAGTATTGAGCCTTGTGGAACTCCTGTTGGAGTTTGAAGGAAGGAAGAGGTACTATTGTTCCACTTGACGGCTTGTTGTCTATTAGAAAGGTGACTATAAAACTAGTTGATAGAGGAGGGGGAGAGATCGGAAGAGAGACTTTGGAAAAGAGAAGGTTGTGGGAAACCATATTAAAGGCCTTTGATAAGTCTAGGAGAAGGGTAGATACAATGTTGCCAGAGTCTTGGGTACGGTTGATGTCAAGGAAGGAGCGAAGGGCAGTGGTAGTACTATGTCCTCGTCTAAATCCATGTTGAGTTGGAGAAATAAGTTGTTTGTCTTGGAGGTAGGGAAGGAGTTGGAAGTGTGTGCATTTTTCAAGGACTTTTGAGATATGGGACAGGATGGCTGTAGGACGGAAGTGGGAAATTTCAGTATCGTTGCCTCCTTTGTGGAGGAGAATGATGAATGCTTTCTTCCAGAGGAGGAGTACAGAGGATTCTTGGATTGAACGGTTGATAATTATGGTGATGGGAAGGGCTATGCCATTGGCAGCTACCTTGAGAAAGTTAGATGGAAGGCTGTCTGTGGTATGAGAGCATGGTTTTAGTTAAGTAGAAGTTTTTTTATGGTGTGTAGAGAGACAGGTTGTATGGTAAAGGGGGGAATGAGTAGTGTTGACGTCAGTGGGACTAGAATTGAGGGTGTGAGTGAGGGTAGAGTAGAAGTGTTATTGGAGAATGATGTGGTGAGCTTGGCTAGTGAATCAATAAAGAAAGAGTTGAACTGGGTAGCTAAGCTATGATCTGGATAGTTAGGGTCAGGGCAGGGATTGTCTTTTTTGCCAGGAAAGGAGAGCAGATATACTGTTCCAAAATTTTGGGGGACTGGATCTATGTTTGCTTTGAAGCTTGGAGTAGTAGGACTTTGGCTATAAAGCAATTTGTTTTTTCACTTTATTACAGAATTGTTTATACTCAGTAAGGGTGTTAGGTGTTTTAGATTTATGGTAACGCTTCCAAGATTTATCTAGGAGATGCATGAGTGTAATAGTTGCTTTAGTTAGCAAAGGGGTGGATTTGGTTTTGATTCTTTTAGTTCTGGGCGGAGTGAAGCTATCTAATACGTTATTAAAGTATGTAACAGTATTGCAAGAGGAAGGATTTTTACATGGTTCCAGTTCATATCTTTTAGTGAGTCAGAGAAAGCTAGAGAGTTGAAGTTTGTAGAGTATGAGTTGTGATGTAGTTGTGGTGAAGATGGAGGGAGGAGGATGAGCAATGAGCAAAGGCAGGGAGATGATTCCTGAGGGAGTTTGGTAGGTCAGAAATGGAGTTGGGGTGAGAAATTAATATCCAGTCCAGAATACTACCAGAGTTATCTTTATTAAATCTGGTTGGAGAGGTAATTATTTGGGTGTAGTTGTATAGGTTTATATTCTGAGGTGATGCATGTGATTGAATAGAAGTCCAGTTTACATTTACATCACCTAGGAGTATAGTTTAATTACTTATGTTGGATAAGAACTAAGAGAGGATATCTTCAAGAATGGGGATGTTATTTCCTGGTGGAATATAAAGAGCAACTATACATATGTTTTTATGGTTATTAGTTTTCAGGAGGGCCAGGGTTAGCTCTGCTGTTGCAAATTGGGGTATAGGCTTGGTAAAGGGTGTCACTGTTAGGAAGGAGGAGAAAAGTAGGGTTACTCCACCACCTTTCTTTAGAGTTCGGTCATTTCTTATGATCTTGTAGTTGGGAGGGGTAATTTCAAAATCTTTTATGTGGGGTTTTAGCCATATTTCAGTGATAGAGAGAATGTCAGGGTGGTGGTGGGATAGCCAGGCATGAAGGGTAGGAAGTTTATAGCATAAACTTTGTGTGTTAATGGTAGCAAAAAGGAGAGATTTATGGTGAGAGGGTGAGAAAGACAAGTTAGGGTTATGAGCATGGTTGTCTGAGGGTCCAGGATTAGTATCTATGTCGCCAGAGAGGAGGATAGAGATTAGTTGGAGTAGGAGGGAGGCAAAGTCCTTAGATTCTTTGGAGTTGGAGTTGAGAGCAGGGTAGCTGGAGTGGTATGGATTGTGAGAGATTAGGACTGTATTATAGATATCAAGAAGAATCTTTCTTGTAAATAGGAGAGAGTTATTATAGTAATAGAAGTGAGGAGCGATATAAGTTGAGAGGTGAGATTCTTTTGAGGCATGTATTGAAGTTGTATGATAGAGAGCCGAGTAAGAAAAGTCAGGTAGTCTGGTAAGATAGAGTAGGCAGTAGAGGAGGAAAGGTAGACAAATTAATGGTAGAGTATGTGTAGGTTTGATTTGCATGGTAGTGTAAGTTTATAGTATGCAGTGAGGATGTGCAGAGGGGAGAATAAATTAACAGAAGGCAAAGTGGTGTGTGGTCCTTGTAGTCAAGCTATTCATCAGCTGACCTTACTTAGAACAAAATACAGAACTTTCTCAGTGATACAGGCAGACTACTTTCCACCTTTATTTACTAAAGAAAAATTTATTATCAAAGTATAAGTTCCTGATGGCTCAACATCTCTGTTCACACCAGTCTGCTTAATGTTTACTTTGCCTCTGTAATGCATTGCTTCTCTCTCACACTGTTAACAGCACTGACCATTTGACCCCCTTCATATTCTCAGCAAAACCCAGTTACCAGTATGCATTCATCATGTGTTTTGCTCTGCTGTATGTTGTAATGGTGTACTCCTTGTCACTGATTTGTAAAATATTACACTGGGGAGGTTATTTTGTTGTTGTCCGATACCTCTAGTTTAGGTATGTACATTTTTCTAAATGAGGTGCATGTATACCAGAGCTGATATTTCCAATCAGCTGTTGTTGTTTGTACATCATGGAGTTACCCGTATTTTGATTATTATTATTGTTATTGCATTGCTTGTGTACTTTGTTTGTCTGTGCCTGTTGGCCCATGAAGTGGCTGAAAAATGTCCCTGGACCTGCCCACCTGCTACAACTACCCATTTGATAACACTAACTAACTAAATCTAATTTTGTTATTAAAGACTAGGGTCTTTCCACGTACCTTGAAGAGAATTATGCCTATTTTAAAATAAAATGTTCACTCTTTGACTTGCAGTCTTGCAGCATTTTGATACAAAACTACCCCTTCATTTCTGCTTAATACATCTGCACAGCACTTTATCATTTTTTTGTGATTCTCCATTTAGATGTTATACACTTAATTTCCTTCTCTAGACTGTCTGTTCTCCTTTTTCACTTTAAGCTTCTCCGTTATGACAATAAAATGCAAGCTGTTGCTAAAACTCTCACCCAATATTAATTAGAATGATATCAGACCTCTGAACCCTTAAATACACTTGAATGACATGTCTTCTTCAGCAGACCCTAACCATCTTACTTAGCCTTGAATTGTCTATATACCCTATTATACAATGATCCCCCATTAATATTCAAAAATGTGCACGCTGATTGGTCAGCATGCACGTTGTAAATCAGAGTTATAGTAATGGAAAAAGGTCCGGTCGCCCAGACTTTTTTCATTACTATAACTCTTTTTTTACAGCAACGGAGAACGCAAGATCTCCATTGCTTCACACTGTCTCGCTATGTTAAACAAGTTTAACATAACGAGACAGTTTTAAAAAAAGCAACAGAGATTCTCCGTTGCTTTTTTTAAAGCTGTCTCATTATGTTAAACTCCTTTAACATAGTGAGACAGTTTGTAAAAAGCAACGGAGATCTTGCTTTCTCCGTTGCTTTTTTCAAAACTGTCTCGCTATGTTAAATGGGTTTAACATAGTGAGACAGCTTTAAAAAAAGCAACGGAGATCTCCGTTGCTTTTTTTAAAATTGTCTCACTATGTTAAACCCATTTAACATAGTGAAAGTGTTTGTAAAAAGCAACGGAGATCTTGCTTTCTCTGTTGCTTTTGCCCACAGCTCTGATGTACTGCATAGGCATACGCATGCACAGTACATCAGAACTGCCACAGAATACCAGACAGCTGAGGAAGGGCAGCAAGGAGGCATTATACAATGCCATTATTTAAGAAAAGTAATTATTTTTTTTCTTAAATAATGTCATTGTATAATAGCAATAACCCACACCTGGGTGTGGGTAATGCTGGACTTGCCCACGGTTGGCTTTGTTTGGCCACTCGGGCTTCACCCTCATGACCAAATCACACCAACCGTGGGTAAATCCAGCATTACCCACACCCAGGCGTGGGTTATTGCTATATTAATCCTGAGCATATCTAATCAATCCTAACTTGGTTTGTGATTTACTGAGGAGTTGACTAGTACGAGAAATTTTATTTGAATTTATATTGTATTTCTTATCACTGTTTTTCACTGTTTGTAGGTAGGAAGGGACTACTTCTTAACAAGATTTACTTTGATTCATATTTAGTTTTTTTACCTTTAATTTCACTGTTGGTTGCTAGACAGGCAATGTCTAGCCACCCCAATGGGCCTAGACAGCTATAAATTTATTCAGACTGCAGGAAGGAAAATATTGAATTTATCTAAACAATCCTAGCTTGGTTTGTGATTTATTTAGCTTTACTGTTAAAAAGAAGTGTGACTGCAAGCGATTGTGAGCAGAAGCCACTGCTCATAGAGGAATCACAACTATTGTCTGGCTTGTAGAACTTGGATGGTCAGGACAAGTTTGTTGTACTTTATTATTTAGTTGTATATTGTTGATGTGATTTTTGTCACATGAGTTGATTTAAGTTCTCTTTGAATTCTGTGGTTACTGATTTTAATTATTCTTTTCTTTTGCAATATTTTATTCATTTGAAGCTGAATATGGATTCCATAAATGATTATGCAATTAATGATTTTCTAATGCACAAGTATATTGTACAGTATAATAAATGATATGCGCATTTAAAGGTAACAGCTGATAACACCGGTGATCTGTGTTCCTCATATCAAAAGTTGGATGACTTGCTTACCATTGTCAGAAGTAAATCTAGACTTAATATTGAAGATTGCACTTGTGCAATTGACATGGTTGGAGAACTGTTTTTTCATATATTAATCACTGGACTGATGAACTAAATAATGTTAGGCATAGAACAAAAAGAACACATTTAGAAAATGATGCATCTATTTTCTGCAAAGATCATTCAAACCCTAAGAAACAAGATGATGCTCCTGACAACTTTGGAATCCTGGATGCAATTATTCAGCAATCTGAGGATCCAGTTTATTTCGAAGGAAACAAAAACATAAAGAAAGGAAGAAGTTCACAACAAATAACAAGGAAGAAAAAGAAACTGACTAATGACTGTAAAGGAAAGAGAATATGCAGTAAAAGGGACACTGCTTTGTTATGTAACACACAGGTTACAGGGAATGATGTTTTTTTTTTATTTCAGAAAACCTTCAGTCTACAGAAAAAGGTATAATTTTTCCAATGGAGAAGGTAGAAAAAAGAGGAAAGGGATAGTTGAAAAGGAAGAAATCAGAATTGAACGTGGAAGGATTGAAGAACATTACTGTAAGAAAAAGGAAGACAACGACAGATCTTGACTACATGGTTCAAGCTGTGGATTTACAATACCAGCTGGATGAGAATTTAATACACAATGAAAACAGTGGGATTAATAAGACTAATAGTGATGAAGGTCGAGCCTTCATAACAATTGATAGAGCAGATATTATTGTATTAGAAGCTGACGATTCTTCAGAGCTTTCCTGCAAATATATTCTTGTAACTGGAGATTCAGTTATTAGAGGAAATAATACTTATGTTTGCAGAGATGATAATGAACATCAAATAGTGTTACGCTTGCCAGGAGCAAAAATAGAAGATGTGAGACAAGCTTTGGAATGCCTTAATGTAAGGAAGTATGGATCTGTTTTTATTCATGTTGGTACAAGGATTCTCTGACTGTTAGTCGGGAACTGACAACCCTCTTAGATAGTATAGCTTGGACTGGTGTTAAGATGTATTTTTCACAAATTATCTATAGAAAAGATAGTCAGGTCACTGTGAATGAAAAGATTTTTTGGGTAAATACCTACATGGAAAAATGTCCTGTTTTAAAAAAATTGAAATGTGTAGAGCAGCCAAGCCTAGTTTTGGGCACACGTGTTCACACAGGATGGCATGCATTTGTCAAGATCAGGGAAGAGAATTTTTGCAGCAGATATTTTGCAGTATTTGACAAACACTAGGCAGGATTTTTGCCAGGTCGAAAATTTAACAGTTCACAGATAGCAACATTTGATGCATCTCTGATGGTTGTTAATGGTAGGATCATTAATAATAAGAGTTTTTTTTTACTGGAAAATTTGCTACGTTCCCATAAGATTTGTTATTGTTTGTGAAACATAGTTAAATACAATGACTGGGAACCAGTTCTGCCAGGGTATAAATGTTTTGCTGTAACAGTCATTCTAACAAAAAATCAGATGGAGGTGTTATGATAGGGATTAAAGATAGCTATGAGACCCGTGATTATTACATGTTCAGTGATAATACCAATACTATACACTGTGTAACTGTGACAATAAAGACAACCCTGGAACATATAACAATTTTTGGAGTATATAGACCCCCAAAGTCAAGTGCAGACGACCTAGAAACATTCATACATTTCTTGCAAGAAACACAGGAGGGAAGAATAATAATATCTGGTAACTTAAATTTACCAGAAACAGACTGGAATAATATTGCTTCAACAATGTTAGTAAGGAAATTGTTCACAGTATATATTCAGGAACAACAATTGCTTTAGATTGTAAAAAAAAAAAAAAAGACCTACTAGGGTAGGGAACATACTAGACATTGTTTGTGTTCCCAAAGAAATTACTGTAACTTCAAGTCAAGTTTTACCACCATTGATGTACAGTGATCATGATGCTATAAAGGTTAATTTGTTGTTAGATAATTCTGCCAAACTGAAATCTAAACCAGTGCACAGAAGGTTACAGATTATATGGAAGCAAAACAGTCACTATGTAAAATTAACTTGAGTGAGGTGTTCACTGGAAACACTGCAGATGGAATGCAGAACGTTTTGAAATAGAAATTGTTTGAGTGCAAAAAAATCAAAACATGTTTAACATCAGGATCTAGCCATACAACATCAGGGGATATATTTCCATAAGAACAAGATATCTGATTAAGATGAGAGACAAAAAAATATATAAGAAATGGAAAAGAGGTCGAACTACAACTTTGAAACCGTAAATAAACAAGCTGGACAAACAGATTAAGCATAGTGTGAGACAATATCAAGAAAAATTTCAAGAAAATTTATATAAAGATACTGAGCATAATAGGAAATCTTTTTTATAAATACATAAGCTGTGGAAGGAGTAAAGACGCAGATTGATAAACTGTGTGCAGATTCTAAAACGTATTGTCAGACACAACAGATTATAAATATATTTCCAAAATCTTATACAAAGTAGTTTGGGTCCACAAAAGGGGTGATAAGTTGTCCAGTTGACATCCAGGAAACTCCAGATACTGGAATCAAATTAGATTATATTGAAAAAGAACTGTGCAAATTGGATCCAAGCAAAGCACAGGGAGGAGATGGAATTAGTAACAATGACATGAGAACACTTCAGCAAGAACTTACAGTACCATTATATCTATTATTCACTAGGTCATACAAACATGGAGAGATTCCTCAAGATCGGAGACATGCACTTATTAAGCCTGTCTTTAAGGGAAAGGGGAGTAGGACAAACCCAGAGTCATATAGATCCTTAAGTCTACTTTCATGTCATGGAAAAATAATGAAGAAGATAATATTGGATGAGTTATTGTCAGAACTGGATAGGTTGGGAGTTGAAACCATATATCAGCACACATATGTTGAAAACAGATCTATTACCACCTGTAACATGATGTTCTATAACAATATGATAACAGCCGTGAATAAAAAGTTGTGCTGTGATGTAATTTATATAGATTTAACTTCAGCATTTGACAGGGTCATACACAAAACACTGATCAATAAATTAGTATAACTAGGTATTGATGTACTCCTGATAAGATGGATAGCTGCATGGCTTACAAATAGGACATGGCAAGTATCCTACAGCAACAGGACAGGTGAAATCCTTGGTTACATTCAGGGGTTCCACAGGGCTCTGTCCTAGGCCCTTACCTTTTTAGATTGTATCTTTCAGACCTAACTTTATAATCTGAGGTATTCTACAGTTGATATACAGATGACCTGAAATTGGATAAACTGATTACATGTGTTACAGATAAGTCATGTCTGTAAAATAACTTGACTAAATTGACCATTTGGGCACAGGAGAATGATATGCTGATAAATACATCAAAAACTAAGCATATGACATTTGGAAGGCATAAATTGATAGGTGAATATTGAATACAGCACACAGTGATTGAAACTATAGACTCATTTAAGGACCAGGGTATATGAGTAGATTCAGCTATGAGTTTTTCTAATCAAGTTAACCCATTGGTTAATGATAGTTATAGAACTATATGTTGTATAAAAAGATTTATAAAGTCCTGGAAATCGAAAATAATGAAGCCATTGTTTATTAGTTACATTAGACCCAAACTTGAGTATGGAATAACAATATGGAAACACTATAAGAAAACAAGCATGAGTAAACTGGAAAGAGAAAAGTGAAAATATACCAAGGGCATCCATGGATATGAAAATTTAAGTTATTATGAAAGACTAAAATATCTAAACTTGTACAGTGCCTCTTGCAAATATCTATGAGGAGATCTTATTCATGTATATAGGGCATTTAGGGACAGCTACCTCTGGGAATGTTTGGGGTTATCAAAAAGTACTAGAGAATCATCAGACAACCTATGTAGAAGATTTTATAGGAATGAGAAGTGTACTAATTGGTTCTATGAAAGAGTAGCCAATGTATGGAACAAACTACCAAATTACATTAAAGCAAGTACTAGTTTACATATTTTTAAGAATAGCCTGGACACTTATTATGGGAACAAGTGTTTTGGTATATTGGCAAGCTAGAAGGGCACTAATGCCCATGCTTTAAATATCTGTATGTATGTATTAGTGTTAATATTTATACATGTTTCTTCTCCTTCACTGACTGGAGATAAGATTCAGTTAGTCAACAAAATTTTAATCAGTTCCATGAAAAAATAAATAAATAAAAATTCTTAAGTACACAATGAACATTTTCTTCACCCTATATAACTACCACCACAGATCTCTCTGAAAACAGAGAGTGGTCCATGTTGAACTCACAATGCTAGTAATAAAGGAATAAATATTCCTGTAGCATAATTTCCTCATGTGAATCCTCCATCACCAAGACAAGTGACCATAGACCACCTTATTGTCTCATGTGTCAATGTCAAAGATTATCATGAACAAGGTGAGCATTCATACTGCAAAATATGACTGTGCATGCGTGTGTGTGTGTGTGTGTGTGTGTGTGTGTGTGTGTGTGTGTGCATGTGTGTGTGTGTGTGCATGTGTGTGTGTGTGTGTGCATGTGTGTGTGTGTGTGTGTGTGTGTGTGTGTGTGTGAGTGTGTTTCTTTGTGTGTGCACATGTGCAGGTGCACACATTCAAATTAATTAGCTATATGTATACATACCAACTGATGGTGTCTTGTCAAAGAACGTCCTGTAAATGAATATTTATTTATTCCTTTGATAATCAATTGAATTGGCCATCTGATCCTTTTCACTCATGACCCAGGAACAAAAATTAAAAAATATACAAAATAGTGATGTACAAAGTATAGATGGCATTAATAAAGTTCGAGATACAAATGTATATAGTTCTGAGTATAAAGTAACTGACATGTTTCGATGGTAAATAAAAGTAACAAGATTTGCCACAAGAATATCCGGTATAAGCACTTATTTAATAAAACTGGATTATTCATTATAGAAAATGAGCAGGGAGGGCCCCACTTGCAAAAATCGAAAACATATATCTTAGTCAATAGCATGTATCAAGATCAAACACCGTCATTCCAGATTTGCTTATATGTGCATGCCTTTGTATTTCACTAAAAGTATGGC
This sequence comes from Protopterus annectens, assembly GCF_019279795.1. NCBI lineage: Eukaryota > Metazoa > Chordata > Ceratodontiformes > Protopteridae > Protopterus > Protopterus annectens. The sequence goes on from NC_056741.1 coordinate 990,998,919, forward strand.
ATACCAATGAATGACCTAGAGTAGCAGGTATAGCGTTTTAAAGGTATAATATCTACTATACATTATAAGAATGATATGTCATTATCTTGCTGTGAAGGCATTATGATAGTTCTCAACTTCTTTTCTCAAGATTAGGAACAGAGACAGAAAAAATGGAGACAATGACCAAATATCAAGGAAAGTTCTTATGTTTCTCTAATTCTTTTAAGTTGATAGAACAACAGGTTTTGCATCAGGATACATTTTCTGAACAATAAGACGTATGAACTTCAAGTAACTGATATTATCGACTGACTTTAGTCCTCAGAAATTTACCAGAAAATCAAATATTTAGATCTAAAATATGGGAGATTCTGCAAAATCAGGGTCAGTTTAGATGCAATGTACATGCTGCATAAATGGGAAGGCATGAACTTGTGAGAATCTGTTGTCTTAAAATATTTGTCATATTTCAAAAGGTATGTATGACTGTATTCATAATGCTGTACCACATCATTTTAAATTGTACAAGAGCATCCAACATGGTGGATGGTAAATCAGAGTGCATCAGCACCTTGATGACAAGTAAGTACATGATATCACAGGTATGCAATGATCGAGAACTTGTCATTGTGATAAACAATATTTATTCTTAATAGCCTTGCAGCTGAAACTTGCATATCTTACTAGTGGTCACGTTCATTTGATTTAGTTCACTTTACTGACATAGAAAAAGGGTGGTTCTTTTAATCTAAAACTCATTTGGTTGACACTACAGTTCATCAACACTCATTACTTCGAATAGTGTGAAATGGTATATTAAATGACTGCTGGTTTTATTTTGGAAGACAGAGTTTAATTTTACCATGATGATGCCCTCTGTTCTGTTGTTCTACCATGTCAAGAAGTTTATGTATGCACACCAGCTATGATGTAGTCTATAAGGAACATTCCTTTTCTCCATGGTATGTGATTACAGAATTAGTATATTTATATTCGGGAGGGTGTGGGGGGTTCAGGTGGACTTCGCCCTGCAAAAATAGCTTTTGGAGACGCATTTAATCTTCTTGGAATTCTCAATGAGATGACTGGTGATGAACTGAGATTAAATGAAGCACTGTTTTTTTCTTGTCTATTAAGTGCAAAGAAAATGCAGTTAAATAGAAGTCTTACTAGTTAAGTTTATGTTATCTTTCTAAAATCTTTGAAGGGACAAAGGCATCATAAATAGGAAAGTACTACTAAACAGCATATGTTGTTTACTCAACACAGCAGCAAATTCAGATAATGATTTTTTTAGTGAGACAGTATAGTTGCACCTATGTTGTGAACTTAGAAAAACATTTTGAAACCTTTATTAATTAAAAGAACTGCTTTCAGGTAAATGTAAGACCTCTACATTTAATGCTACAACCATAACCATAGAGGCATAACCCCAATCACAAAACCCTTTCACTAAAACTGCAATTTGAACCACAAAACTGTAACCCAAACCATATCCCTAATTCTAACGCTAATCCTCTAGTCCTAAACTAAACCCTGAAATTGTAATCCCAAAACCACCACAACCTTCATCACATGGCACTGATAAAACAGTAAAACTCATGGTTGGGCTATTTATAGAACAAATTTTCGTCTCGTAAGAGTAACCACAGCTAACTTGTCCACAGTTTTTAAATTACAGATAAATAATGCTGGCTGTGCCTTATTTTATCTTCTTCTGCTAAGATGAGAGAAATCTCTCAAAACCACTGAATCACACTGCCAGAGCAAACCTAGACATTGTACCAGTAGTGATTTACAATGAAAAAACATTGACCTGTGTTCTGAGCTGGACACGTGTCTGTAGGTTGCACTGTTTAAAACATTCCATTAGTGGTTACTGTATTCCATGAAGTGTATTTCCCTGAATTCTATCTGCCAGTATTCCTTATCTGTCAATTAAATGTGTTTTGACAAAATATTTTCGCACAAATGTGTTGACCACTTGTGTTTATGATTACAATTTTTAGATTAATAGTATGTCACACAAATGTGTAAACAACCACCTTATATAGACCAATATCTCTCTATAAATAAATAAATAAATATATATATATATATATATATATATATATATATATATATACATATACATATATACACACACACACACACACACACACACACACACACACACACACACACACACACACACACGGAGAGTATTACCATTAGACCACGTCTAGCTTCTAAATAGTAGTTATATTGTTGGAAAAAGTGCATAAGTACAGGTTGGCTTTTTTCATCTAACATTAAGTTAAAGCTACAGTATTTTGGTTGTGTTGTTAAAAGGTAGAAACGGTCTGCTTCAGTCAGGCTGATTCAGGACTCATGTTTGCATTAAGGCAGTTCCTAGCCAGTCAGTCACAGAGCTAATTATTTAAGAATGTTCAAATTATCCCAAGCTGTTATTGCTGTGATCGTTCAAACTTTTGCTGACTTTTGATAGCTGCAATAAGTACAACAAAAATAGCATAATATTTTTAATTTCTGCTAAAACAGTTTTGGAATACTGTTAACATTGTACCCGAACCTAAATTAATCTACATCTAATAATTTTCTTTAAACTAATACTTTACTCCAGGAGGCAAAACACTAGTATATTACCTTAGTCTTCCTTAACACACCCTGCATCCTTCATACCCCTCTGGTGTCCACCAGCCTAACTTCTGTTGTCATCCTCATAGCACTTGGTATGATGTCACAGCTAATTTATCATAGGAGGTTACTAGGCAATTGACAAGGAGGTCATTTCACACCTAGCCATTTCAACCCAATATAATACCATAGATACTCTAGTCAATACCCAGGCTTCTATTTAGTGATGACTGCCCATGTCCAGGAAGGTTGCGGGCACTATCCCCAGTACAAATTTATAGTGCCCCATCCACTCATCCAGATTCCTTTTGAGAAGTGTCAGAGAGGTGCTGTGCTTCACATGAATCAGCAGCCTGTTCCAAAGACACAGCAGTTGCTGGGCGACAAATCTATCCCTCCAGCACATCTTATTCAAGTCACAGGTCATATTTAGGTCATTGGGACTGGTAGTTGTGTTCTTGTTTGATTTACAGATGTGCAGCAAATTCATCAGGTTTGTGTTGGAGATTGCTCTGTAAGCCAGGCATAAGTCATCCTTAAGAAGTCTATACGATACTAAGTAGAGTGACAGGGACTTTAGTTGGTCTGTGTAAGGAATGTGCTGGAGTCCCTTGATCTTCTTAGTAAGAAACCTCTGAGGTATCTATAATAGCTGCAGGTGCTTTGTAAGGTACATGCCAAAAGGGGCCTTATACTCAATTATGGGCCAGATTAGTGATGTGTATAGAGGGATTATAACCTCCTTTGCTAACCAAGTGTGCAACATAGAAAGCCTTCCTTACTACAGCAGACACATGGCAGTCAAAGTTGAGGTCACAGTCTACCTGTGATCCCAGATCTCTTACCACTTCATAGGTACATAGGGTATTGTTAATTTGATAGTGTGAAGGGACATTGTTTTTATCGAAGGGAATGATAATGCATTTCTTTGCATTTGGTTTGAGACCATGACTAAGATACCAGTCGTTGGCCAGCATAAGACCCTCCTGAAGTATACTGACATCATTTGGGGATTCAGTAATTGCACCCAATGTACAGTCATCTGCAGACTATGTCAGCCACAGCCCCTTAGTTTTGGCCTGAACTTCTGAGAAGTATATACCAAAGAGTAGGGAGCCCAACACTGACCCTTGTGGCAACCGCTGATGTGGATTCACCCACTTTGATAGTGTGTCTGGTTTGTGAGCCAGTTAGCAACCCATCTTAAAACAAAGGGGTTTACATTCAGTTTGCTAAGTTTATCAGTAATGCCTGAGTATTGGATTGTGTCAAAGGCCTTTGCAGGTTAAGGTATGCTGTGTGCACAGATTTGCCCTTGTCCATGGCCCTGGTCACAATTTTTAAGAAATCCACCTGATTTATCAGGCAGGATCTGCACTTGATGAAGACCATTGGGTCGGAGCCAGGGTTTGGAGGTCACCTATGCCTTTATTTATGAGGTCCATGATGATATGTTCCATGGCTTTACAAATGAGACTGGTCAGACTTATGGGTCTATAATTCCTTGGGTCTGTTGCTATGCCACCTTTGTGGAAGGGAATGACTGTTGCTGTTCTCTATTCCACAGGAACAAAGCCTGTGGTTAGGCTGTGATTGAATAGGGTACTTAATGGTGATGCTAGTTCATGTTTTAGCTTGTTTTGAAAACAGCCTGGGATGATGTCTGTTCCCATAGATGTTACGTTTTTTGTCTTAGACAAAGCTTTAATGACCTGTTCTACAGATATACAAGGTTGGGGGGGGGGGGGTTGGGGGAAAGGTTTGTGATAAGTTTGGAGGGGATAAGGGAGTGAAATTTTTGCCAAATCTGTCTTCTAGCAGGTTTGCGATCTCTGCAGAATCAGTGTGTTTGATACCGTTAGTCACTAGTTCGGCACATACTTGGGTACTACCTTTTAGGCTACATACATAGCTGTAAAAGGGTCTTATGGTTGCCTTTGGCTGTGATTGCAAAGTTTTTCTCAAAGTTACCCATAGAGGATTTGATATGTTCTCTTATTTGCCTGTTGAGGCTGAGGAGGGTGCTTTTACATTGTTGAGGCCTTGGGCCTTTCTTTAGTTTTTTAGACAGCAACTTTTTGCATTTGTTGTAAAGTTTGTTGATGCTGGATGTTCACTAGGGTGACTTGTTTTTACTTAGGGCTCTGGCTTTGATTCTCTCTGGAACAGCCCAGTCTATACACTTAACAAGTGATTATACAGGGCTTTAGTGTAAGCTTTGGTGTAGTTACCACTTCCAGCTGGGAGTGGAGCTTGAAATGCATTTGTACCTTCCTGTAGGAGGGTATAGCTTGCTTTAGTGAAGTCTTTTAATCTGACTTTGCCATTTGTGAGTTCTGGTGTTAGTGCCAGTTCAAAGGTGACTGATTTGTTGTCAGATTTGACTGAGGGTCTGACAGTTGTGGTGATGCATCTGTTTGTCATGTTAGTGAGGACCAGATCTAGTATGTTTGTTCTTGTTGGGTTTGAACAATTTGTTCCAGGGCATTTGAGTTAACAAAGTCAAGGAATTTTTGAGATAGTGAGTTAGGGCTAGAGTAGGTTTCCCAGTTGATGGTGGGATAATTGAAATCCCCCATGACCAGAGTGTTTGTCAAAATTTGGATTGACTCTGGTTTGGTCAAGTAGGCCTCATATACATCATGATCCATAGAAGATCATGATGTTCAATTATTTAATGAGTGGCTCTTTACTGGCTTTTCCCATCCTGATTCTTTGTGCATTGCCCATAACTTTGCCTGGAAAAAGGGTGAACACAGGGTTTTATCCAACTGGCACCCTATTTTCTTGTGTAACACTGATTACAAGTTGTTTTATAAAGTTTTGCAGTTGCGCCTCTGTTCTAAGATGCATTTTCTCTAGAATCCTGGGGTCTATGGTATTGAAGGAAGGCCTATGCAGGATTTGTTGCTTTTGATGAAGTCTGTTACTTTTTATGTTCACTCTTCTCCTTTTGCTTTGCTGCTTTCTTGTGACCATACTAAGGCATTTGATGTTGTCAGCCATGGGGCCTTGCTGAGCATTTTGAAAGCCTTTGGGTTTGGCCCTTTTTTCTTCAGTGCATTTCCTCTATTTTTCTTCAGTTATTGTTCCTGTAGTGAACAGATGGTTTGGTTCAGAGGTCACTATGAAAAATGGTGGGCATCAGGGCTACCTTTTGAGCAGCCACTTCTTCACCTTGGTGGTGGGTGTGATATTAATAAGGTGCGGGCCCATTTTCTTTGTCTCCTTTATCTTTTTCCTGCTCTGGTGTTTTGGTGCCTCTATTTTTGCCTTATGCAGATAATGTGACAGTGCTTGCTGAGTCTTGTGCTATTTTTGCTGACTTATATGCAGTATTTTTCTTCTGTTTATTTATCAGTGGGTCTCTCCCTTAATCTTGCTAAGTCAGGTGGTTTTGGTGCAGTCCCTAGTGTTGTGGAGATTTCTTTTTCTTCTGTGGGCCTCTCCATTTTGGGTGTGTCTTTTGGTACTCCTTTTGTGTTGGAGTTTTGTGAGCATCTTCTTGATAAGGCTTTACAGTGATTGTTTTTTGGCTCTCCTTTCCTTTATCTTTTTGCAAAAAAAAGTTTATTTATTGAATGGTGTTTTGTTGGGTACTTTGGGATATGTTTTTTCTGTTTATTTATTTCCCTGTTCTTGGTCTACCCATCTTTCATCTGAGGTTTTTCATTTCTCTGGGGAGACCTCTTATATGCCTGTGCATGGGGGTATTTTGTATTTTCCTCCTGCTTCAGCTGGTGTCAAGTTGCATCATCCCATTCTTTTTTGTATACTTTATCTTTCTTTGCTTGGATGCTTGCTCCTGGCTTTGTCTGGCCAGTTTTGGCAGACTTGCTTGGCTGGGAAGTGTGCATGGAGAGCCCCCTGGAGAGCTGCGGGAAGTCCAGTCTTTGTTGCTTGGGTGGCATGTAACTTTGGGTGCCCTTCCTTCTTCTAGGCAACAGTGGTTTCCTTCTCTTTTGACCAATTTCTATGTCATTAATGGGTATCAGAATTATTCCCCTTGGAGGTTGTAGGAGTTGAGTCAGCGTAGGTGGTGTTATGCCTCTTTGCCCCATTGGAGTGATTTTTTGTGGTGTTGCTCCCTTGATAAATTACCAGTGAGGTCTTCCTATGTTTTCCCTTAATAAATTGCCATGATTTTTTTCCTATGATTTTTGTTCAGTGGGGGCCCAGTTGCATCCACATGCTGGATGTGAGACTTTTGAGACTGTAAAACATGTTTTTCTTCACTGTAATAGGTCGTCTGGCTTTTGGGAGGATGTTCACCTTTTCGGTGCCCCATTTGTTTTCCATTACACTTGATAAATATCTATATGGGAATTATGGTTGTGACTGGATGCCAGCACTTGCCCAGGCAGATTTCCTCTTGGTGTCTGCTCTGAGACTTCTTTGGACTGCCAGTTGTAGCGAGGTTCTTATTGGAAAGGCTCTATCTTAGCCATCTTTGCTTGCTCAGTTGAGGATGTGCATGTGGCACAGAGTGGGGGGTTGACCTTGACCAGCTTGCTTATTTTGTTTGCCAACCATTTTTTATTGTTCTTGCATTACAGGAGGTATTTGTTTTTATGAGAGATTTTTTGTACTGGTATTTTTATATCAGTTTTTTTTTTCTTGTTTAGGTTTTATTTCTCCTGTTTTGCTTGACTGGTGTGTATTTTATAGCTACTGCACTCCTTTGTTATGGACTTCCCCAGCAGTTTTTTTCCTGCAGCCATTTCCTTTTTACTGTTTTTTTGCTGTTTACAGTATTACAGGACTTTTTGCTTTGGCTGTAGCCTTTTTTTTCTTCCTTTTGTCCACTTGTTTGTTTTGGATTGAGTGTCTGGATATTAGCAAGAATTTGTATTTGGTAGGTTTTTCCATGTAGTACTGTTTGGGATTCCGTTTGCTTTTTTTTCTCCTTTGTTTGGGATTTTTTAAGGCTTTTTTGCTTCTTTTCAATTATGTAAGACTTTGCCTAGTTTCATTGTGATTGTATGGTTGTTGTTTTCTTTCATTGTTTGAGCTTTGTTGCCTGTTGCTGTTTTCCTTTTCATTTTCTTGGTCAGTATGACTCAAAGCCTTAGACCAGTTACCCTTCACCAGACAGTTTTTTGTCAGCACACTTCTTTCACAATGGTGCAGAAGGGCCCTTCTAATCAAATATGACTTGGAAAATTTGCTTAGAATACAACAGCCACTACAAACAGAACCATTTGCAGGAAAATTGTATCTGGACAACGCTACAGTTACTAGCTACACTGATTTAGGCAGGGAACACTAAAAATGTTTTAAACAACAGAAAAACAGCAGTGAGAGACTAAGCAATGTTTTAAACAGCAGAAAACAGCACACAAATCAGTTATTTGAAACACTGCTTGGCAGGAAAACAGAATAAACAGAACATATGCTTTGCAAACAGTAAAAAGTAGCAACAGTTATTTTGCAAACAGTGAAAATTGCAAAAAAAGCTTTGCAAACAGTGAAAACAGAACAAAATATGATTTAACAGGCACACTAAGGCAGACAAATGCAGTACAAACAATGCAGTTTAGTTTACAGTATTAAGATGCAATATAAATAAGTAGAGCACAATAAAAAGTGCAGTAAATAGTATAACCAAGCAAAAAAACAGGCGACATATGCTCAGAAGCCTCTAGTCATCTGGTATCTCAACTCAGAGTTGTGGCTGGTAGCTTACCTCAGTTCAGCTCATTTCAAACAAGCCTTAATTTAACTTTATTTAACTTGTCACTATTTGTGAGAGATACAAGTACCTAGAAAATCTGAGGCCACACTCTCATAAACACATGCTGTGATCAGCACTCAAACCATTTTCAGAACATACCCCTACTGAATAAGCCTTTTCTGAAACACTAAAAAAATCATTGCCCAAAGTGCATAAGATTAGTAGGTGCAGGATCAAGCATAAACCAAGCATTGCAACACTGATTATTGATAACACAAGTGGATGTCACCAGGAAACAACACATCATAGACCTATATACACCAATGCAACGCTCAAACACAAATGCACTCACAACACTGATAAAAGCAGGGTTACAGTGAACTGCCTCTTAGGAGCCAAGATTGTTAGTGTTTTAAGGGTACCAAGGATCCTTTAACCAAACAAATATGGGTACTGTATGGTGGTGAAGGCTCTCCTGAACACACAAATGAAGGCAGCCCATGAACGCAGACTAGCTACATAAATCAAAGACAAATACAAATTCTTCTTTAGTTCTTCCACTACTCAAACTCTTTTATCCAAGCCTAGCAGCTATTTTTGTCCCATTATAGTGAGACACAGTTGTTGTGATGACACTTGAGAAGAGTGATTCAACTTCTGACTCTGATAATTCCAGACCTATTAGCATAACAAGTCTTGCATATAAAGCAATATAATGTATCATAACTAATCTAATTAACTGTTGTATCAAAAATCTTACCAGACTTAATCCCCAGTAGTTTGACTTTGTCAAGGGTAAATCCTGTCTTATGAATCTTGTGAATCTCTCTGAGAAGGTTTCACAAGCTGTAGACTAAGGTAAAACTGTCCACCAAGTGTATCTTGACATTGCCAAGGCATTTGATACCATACCTTTTGCAAATATAATAAACAAGCTCAAAAAGCTTAGTGACTTGACTCACACTACAGGGGTAGTGGGTGTATCCTCTGAGACCCTGAAGGTGACCGATGACCTTTGTCAGGGATCTGGGCTGTGACCTCTGCTATTTAGTATCTACTTGTCACTTCATCTCCTTTTAAACAAGAATCTCTGTTTGACAAAGCTGACATATATTTCTAAGCTGAGAGTTGTTATCAACTCTCCTCTGACATACACCACTCCAACAGGAGCTTACATTTGTCAATAGATGACATACAAATATATGCTCAAACTCAATGCCAGAAAAGTGCAATATTGTAAAATTTGGAAGCACTCTCTAGCTCCAGCTTATAGCATAGATAAAACACCACTTCAAATGAACAGGTCTTGAGAGACCTAGGTACTTGGTAGAGATAGCTCTCTCATGTTTGACCATCATATTTCATTGGTTATTAGGAAATCTTAGCTTGCACAGCTCATAGCAAATGGTATTTATTCTGGATTGAAATAAATCCTCAACTCCTTGTGCTCTGTACTGATTAGACCCATCATGCCCCCTGAGGAATGTACTCCACTGGAGATATAAAATAATCAGAAAGACCCCCCTAGAAGTTTGCAATTAAAAAGAATTGGGGGTTTAAAAAGACCTGGACTAATGAGAAAGACTGGAGATGTCATCTCTGTACAGAGTTTCATAGATAGTCCTTTAAGGGCAATCTGTGCCTTGCTTGTAGGACTATAAGGGAATCGGTAGTCCATAACCTTTTATGCCTCAATAAATCAAACAGTCCAGCTAACACTAGGAACGGAGATCAAAATCTTCTCTGACAATTAAATAAGACAGAGAGAAGGGTTTGCCTTTCAAAATAAGCTGGGCAACTGGAAGAGTATTCATGGTATTACTGGCCAGGTCCTCCTTGAAAAGAGAGGCAAGGCCTTGCAGCTCTATTGCCTTGTATGTCCTATGATCCTATTGTGGGTTAATATTTCTAAATGCTATTGAATCATATATGATGCTCTGTCTTCCACCTATTGCTAAACAACAGTTGCTTATTTATTTATTTACATTTGTTGACTGGGAGTGTCCGACTAGACGTAGGTCCATTTTCTGCGGAGGCCCGGGGAGAAAAGCTCCACAGTTAAAATAAACAGACAGTAGTTACATTGGATTAAATCGCAATTAACAATTTAACATAGCAATTACTTACAACATATTTACAGATGAAGAATATAGTACATCAGTAGACAACTAGAATCTTTATCTGTGAAGTACATGACAGACATTAACAAATGTTCCATTAAGAAGTTCCTGCCGTATAATAAGTACTAGGCTTATGAGCATCTGAGCTTGCTATAATCAAGGTAGTTAGTGGAGTGGAAAGAAAGGTAGTTGTTGGATGGGGTGGGTGATATTAGAGTGGGAGTTGCAAGGGCATAGCCAGCATGTTTCTAGGTGTGCTTTTAGTAAAGTTTTGAAGTGGGTGCATGATGATATAGAGGTAATTGTGGGTGGGAGGGAGTTCCATAATTTTGGCTATGGTGCAAGAGAATAGTGCTTCACCAGCAGAGTTATTGGCTTTAGTGATCTGCAAGTGATTTTTTGTTGCTGGATCTTAGTGGTCTGGTGGGGTGATAGGGTTAGAGTAGATTCTGGAGGGATGGGACATTTAGTGGATGGTTTACTAGTTTGTGGGCAAGTGAGAGTTGATACCACTGAAGGAGGTGAGGGAGTTCAAGCCAGCCCAGTTCAGCAAGTGAGAGACAGTGGTGACTACGGTAGGATGCCCCTGTGGCGAATTTGGCGATTTTGTTGTAGCAGGTCTCTAGCTTGTTTAGATTGCATTGCCTTAGGTTGGTATATATTGGAGAGGCATAGAGTAGGGTGGAGATAAGGTGGGAATTTGCTATTGAAATCTTTGCTGCTTTGGTGAGAAATTGCTTATTTCTGTATAACGCTGCTAGTTTTTTCTGGACTTATTTATGGTCATGGATATGTGAATGTCAAATTTTAGTTTGTCTATTTCCACTCCTAGCAATTTGATGTGTTCCACTTATGATTAGTGACATTTTACTTTTGTATCTTTATGATTTCTATTTTGTTTGAGATCTCTAATTCCAGCTTAGTGACAGCTGTCTTCAGTGCCCCATTATACCATGATGTAAGATAGTTTGATGTGAGGTATCACTGATGGAAGAGAAACAAGACAGTGAGTTTCACGTAAGGCACCATATATTAGGTTGTCTGTTAGAGCCAGTAATGAGATCACATAAAAATACCAATTCCTAAGCCTCTGAATAATGATTTCCTTAATGGAACTTTCATGAAATGAAAACAAAAAAAAATAATGGGTGTGAACTAATTCCTTTCATGGCAGAAAAAAACCTGTATTACAAAATGGTCATTAACTGAATAATTCTGCAGAGATTAAACCATCCTTCTGCATGCTTAAACATTTTCAATCTGAGGCTGTGACCTGAACTATTTATTTCCTAAGAGATAACCTGCAGGCAGTCACTAATCATTTAGGTTAAATAGGGTAGCAACAAGTAGTCAACAAGTGTTGAAACCACAGCTATGAGACCTTTCACAAGTTCACAAAATGCAGAAGTACGTTGTAAAAATGCAGCATTCTATATTTAACAATAGCACATCTATGTCATACCCAGATAGGCACCATGATTATTTACTATTTAAAATTGTTTTAGTCTATTAAACATGATAATCTAACTAGGCAAATACATCTTCTATAGAGGATGAGGGAGAAAACTTCAACATTTACAGGGTTTAGAAAAAAATATGGTGACTTTTGTGCCAAAAGACTTCAGCAATTATTAGTGTGTTACATCAATACGATGAAACAATGGAACAAAAGCACATATTACAATATGAAATATACAAGATTAAAAATGGATATCATTAAAGGTCCACACTGTTTTCATAGCTGTAACTGAATATAAATGTGTAAATACATACACACGTGAATGCACACACACACACACACACACACACACACACACACACACACACACACACACACACACACACACACACACACACACACACACACACACTCTCTCTCTCTCTCTCTCATACACAGAACTTCTAATATATGTAGTAGGATGTGTGTGTTTTTGCAGAATACCTCAGTCAATATAATACTTCAGGATGCCGATGGATGTATACAGTTGTGGAACATTGTCATGGTTGTAGTAGGGACAGTGCAGACCATATATTTATCAGTTATAGTTCACTAGTACTAGATAGTACTCTCCTGACACACCTAAGTGTGCTTGGGAAGTGAATTACTGGCAGCAGTACTGCCTATTGAGTAAATAGGAGGAAAATGAAGAAGGGGCAGCTAAGTAAAGGCCTTATGGTTATCCTTGGCAGTACTTGCTAGGTTTCTCTCAAAGGAGCTCTTGGACAATTTGACAAGTCTTTTTTGCCTGTTAATGCTGAGGAGGGTGCTTTTCCATTGCTGGGTCCTTGTCTTTGTTTTCTTGGACAACAACTTTTTGCATCCATTGTAGAGTTTGTTGATGCTAGAAGTCCACCATGGCAGCTTGACTTTACTTGGGGGTCTGGCTTTGATTCTGTCTGGTACAGCTGAGTTTATACACTTATGCATTGACTGTACAGGGCTTTAGTGTAAGCTTTGGCATAGTTATAACTTTCAGCTTGGGGTGGGGCTTGGAATGCATTTATTCCTTCACATAGAAGGGTATAGTTTGCTTGGTGAAGTTTTTTAGTCTGATTTCACCCTTTGTGAGTTCTGGTGTTAGTACCAATTTAAAGGTGACTGATTTGTGGTCAGTTTTAACTAATGAGGGACCCACAGATGCAGCAGTGCACCTGTTTGACAAGTTGGTGAGGACTAGATGTAGAATGTTCATTCCTCTTGTCAGGGTATGGACAATTTGCACCAGGGCATTTTACTTCAAAAAGTGAAGGAACTTTTGTGCTAGTGGGTTTGGGATACAGTAGGTTTCCCAGTTTATGGTGGAATAATCGAAATCCTCCATAACCAGTGTGTTTGCTAAAATTTGGATTGTCTTCAGTTTGGTTAAGTAGGCTTCATGAGTGTCGTGACCCATGGAGGGGGATCTATAACTGGTTATGACTAGAATGGGGGACCTGGAGTAACTCCATGGAGTTGTCCAATCTAACTATACTGGAGGTGAATTTATCTCTAATATAGATTGAAACACCACCTCCTTTACTTTTCATATGTTCATTTTTCAGTCTAAAGGTGTGGAAGACATTGTAGCCTTGCAGGGCTAGTGTACTCTCTGAGGCCTTAAACCAAGTTTCTTTGACTGCACAGATATCTACATCTTCTAGTGATAGAAGTGCTTCCAGGCAGTGCAATTTTTGTTTAAGCTCCTAGCATTTAGCAGCATGACCCTTATTTTGTTCTGATTGGTTAATTTCACATTGGTAATTTAAATTGGTAATTTTTTTTCAAGACCTTGTCTAAAAAAGGCACTATGCGGGAGGCAAGAGCCTTTGCCAGCAGCCAAAAGCCTAGGGGTGCCAGTATAAACTGTCTCTTGCAAAGCATTGACATTTGTCTACCATGTCTTCCCAGGCAGACAGGAACTGGATCACCTTGGAATGACACCAAAACTAAGCCAGTTATTGAAACCAATCACTTTTGTTTATCCTGTGGTATCATTCTAGGTGACGGTAGTTTGCTGCTAAATGCTAGGGACAGACCTGCCTGGGACACACATTTAGGGAGCTCAACCATGTCTCTCTTCATATAGTCCAGTGAGGTACATATCAGATCATTCATACCAACATGAACTATGACAGAGTCATAACAGTACTTGTTGCTGACAGACCTGAGTGCATGCATGATTTGGCAAATCCTGGCACCAGGCAAGCAGCTGACTGTGACTTTCTCCTTGTCCAGCCTGGTGAGCGGGACATCCATGCATCTCACTATTGAGTCTCCAATGACAAAACTCAGTTGATTCAAAGTGTTAGTAGTGATTACAGGTGAAATAAGCTTTGAATGTATGGGTCTGAAGTAATTTGTAAGGATACTCAACCTTGGAATATACTTGTGAAGTGGAGGTATAAACTGATAGTCACTTTAAGTGGTGTGTTAGATTGGCAGGCATTTGGCTGGTGTATTTTACCTGAGGATATTAGGTTATGCACAGGTTTCAAGAAGTCTTTAAGACTGTGCTTACATTTTCCTTGTTCTACAGTGTAATATCCTTATTCACTCTTACTATTAGTGATTTATCCATGTTGCATTGCTTGTTTTACACACAGACACACACACATATATATAAATGTACAGACACACACAAACACACACACACACACACACACACACATATATATATATATATATATATATATATATGTGTGTGTGTGTGTGTTTTAATGTAAGAGTCTTCAATATGAAGTGTTCTTTCAAGACATTGTCCCATAGCCTCAATAGATGCAAGGCACTATTGAAATGAGTATGCTTAGTAGGGGCAACAATAAAAGAAAAACATATTTGTTTAACCCAGATGCAGCAGGCTGCATTGTACTGTTATTTTGTTAAAGACTTGCTACACAGGTGTAGAAAATATTGTTTTAAAAAGTCTGTCAGTAAGTGGACCAGAGGATGAAGTTGAATATATGTTATTATAAGTCTGAGAATTGGTTTTGACATATTTGTAGCATATGACACATTTAAGGAAAATAACTTCTGCCTCACAGTAAGACACTGTCTGGTTCGATTCTCAGCTAAAGTGTTTTCTGCATGGAGACATGCGTGAATGGGACACCTTTGTTGAAGGTTGTGCGTCAGGCCTGGCAAGCCGGTACATAAAAAATCAACTGCCAATCATTAGCGGACCGGAGTTCCGCTGTGGCGACCCCTAACCGGGAAAAGCCGAAGGACACAAACAACTTCTAAGATAAAAAGTAAAATTTATAGAGAACAGAAGAAAGAACAGTAGAGAATACAACTGCTTTGGAACAGACTCCCGTCCACATAAAACAAAGTTCATTCCTGTCCATATTCAAGTGCAACTTGAATCCATAGGTCGTGTGATACCCCTGCACTGGCCCAGTAATCAAGGAGCCTCAGTCCTCGCCACTCACTACAGTTAGGGGATGTACACACTGGGAGTATGACAAGTACACACAGTAAAGTGCAATTTCCCTTAAGGACACCCAGAGACCACAGTCAGTCTGGGACTGGTTTCTCCCTCTTTATCCAGATCCCCAATAAGACTCCCCACTGGCAGCTATAGAGTTGAGTTCCCAGCTGAGTGGCCAAGTCAAAACCTCCAGCACCTTTTCTGTCCAGCCAGTGCTTCATGTCCCTGCCCAAGTGCTGATACACACACACTCGCATGCACACTCTTTGTGGTTTGATTTAGATACAAACACACACACACTCCTGGGAAAGGCTGGCACATGTTTACTAGCTATGGTACCTTCTTCCCAGACTATAAGGTAGTTTCCACTGCCTCTGCCCACTTTTATCAACTACTTTTAAGGCCCTTAACAAAGGGTGTCCAATCCTACTGAGTAATGTTACTATTAATCTAAATGGTAGCCTGACCAAGAGAAAGGCTATTTAGGAGTGACCTGTACAGTATCCCCAAATAGATATGCAAGTACTTTAGGAGCTTAAACATGTCTCTCAGATATTAGCCACAAATATAGGTTTAAATATATTTAATAATATCTAAGAAAAGAACAAGACAATACTCAATAAATCAACACAGTAACTTCAGAGTTCAAAATCACAGGAAACATTTAAAACAACATTACAGGACAGTCTCAAATAAATACAGAAAACATCTAAACTAATCTTTACTATATTCCTATCTGAATCTAAAAAGAGTTACTATTCCCTAGAAACTTACTTACAGCAAGGCAAGTGGATTAGGTGGTAGTGAGTGGATGCTCTTGCTAGGTCCAGGACAAAGTAAAAAATGTTCAATCTCACTCTGAGCGAGTTCTTAAATTACTATCAAATATTACTGCTGGGTTAGCTTGATGGCATCACTTTTTGTCACCTGACTTCAATTTCCAGGCTAAACCCTGCTTTTGTCAGAAACTAACAGAATTTAACATATCTGTGTGAAAAATACATATCTCTAAGATGTTTGCTCAGAGCTGTGCAGCTGCTAAGAAGTCATAAAGCAATAAAGCACTTCTGCATCTCAAACCTAGTAACTACTTCTCTTCCAAGACAATACAAAACCTTCTAGCTCTAGACATTGTCTGCTACTGAAGTGAAACTGAGAGAATAACATCTTTTGTTTATGACCCAGCTATAAAGTAACTCTACCTCAACCTCAACCATTCTTAAGTTTTGCAAGTTAATCTTCTATGTTCCAGTAGGGTACACTGTGGATATATCTTTGCAGCTCAGTACTGTACAAACCCTGTTCAACACATACTTTTGTATCAGCAGTTTAATATACATGTAACATACAGTTCTAACACACATAATTATTTATAAAATTCCAGATAGCTGTGTTGGCAGTATTTCCTTCTGTCACACTTCTCTATCAATCATATCGATAGTCATAAATGACATAGAATTATTAACAAAATTCCAGATAGCTGGGCTGGCAGTATTTCCCTATGTCACAGGTGGGAACAGAAAAATTTAACTCAGGACTGCCCCCGTACTATTAATAGATAGAGATAACTCTAAAATGCTTTATCCTGTGCATAGATCCCCTCACATTTTCTATGGCATGAACCTCAGTAGGGGTAATATATAATTATATATAATCTTTGAACATGGGATGGATAAGGCCAACCCCTATCCAAATACGATAGGTAAATGTGAGCAGAAATAAAACAATTTGGCTAGTCTTAAAATAGCCCATAATGGCATATAGCTTAGTACTTATAAACCTAAGAACCTATAAGAATGTTAAAATGTGGCAACTGAAACTAATACAAGACTGTACTACTAAACTTATACAAGGCTGCAACTCATTCCACACCTTTTGGCCACAGAACATGGACCAAACCTCCAAAGGCAGTGGTGTTTCCATATTCATAAAGGATGTGCACACCTCCAGACTGGTAGCCCAACGTAATGCATCAGAGATATGTCAGGTGCAGCTAACACTGGGTGAGACAGCGATTTAGGTTGTCGCCTGCTATAGGTCCCCAACCCTGTCCTAAGACTCACACTCCACATTCCTAAGCACCCTGGAGAATATTAGAGTCCAAACCAACATTCTCATACTGGGTGACTTCAGCTTCCCCTCAATTAACTGGGAAAACTACTCATGTACCAATACAATTGCCCAGTGTTTTCTGGAATTCATTAATTCCAATGCCCTGGACCAGCTCATTCTTGCCCCCACTAGAGGTAGAAACATCCTTGACCTGGTTATTACTAACATGGGCAACTGCTGCTCTACATCAATAGTCAACAACTCCCTGGTTAGATCCAACAACAAACTAATCACCTTGGAAATCCACATCCCTCCCACCCACCCCCTTGCAAAGGTAGCTACCATGAAAAACATCTCCAAAACTAACCTGGGGCTCCTAAAAACAGAGGTGGCTAACTTCACGGCACCCATGCAACTGGAGAATAGTTGCATGACCACTGAATCATACACAAATGCACTGTACGAACATGTACACAAATGCATGGATCTCACCATACCCAATAGAACCAAGATGCTCTTCTCCAAAAAAAGGAAGCCAATTTGGTGGTCCCCTGCCATAAACAAACTCTACAACATAAGGAGGAAACTGATGCAGAATAAAGTGAAGTCCCAGGACTGGAAAAACTCCATTATCAGCCTCAACAAAAAGTTGAGATCCCTCATCAAATCCTCTAAACTAGCTATGAAAACAGAATTGCAGCAGATAGTAAAGACAACCACAAGGCTTTCTATAGTTAGGTAAAAATTCTTCACAGCAATACCCAGATTTGCTCTGAGCTGCTACACAGTGGTACCACCTATACTGAGCCAACAGATATTGCCAATATTCTGGCCCACAGATTCAGTGCCAACTTTACCCCTCTCTCCCCCACCAAAGGACCAATCACAATACCAGTAGATTGCCAGGCACCGGTATTACTGCTTTACAGTTAAAATAGCACTGTCCAAGACCAAGAGTACAGCTTCTATGGGACCTGACAACATCTCTGGCTGTGTTCTACATGAACTACAGAGTGAACTGGCACCTCATCTGTGTGGTCTATTTGATCACAGCCTCACCTCAGGCTTTGTCCCTACCAAATGGCACACTGCTACAGTCATCCCTCTCCACAAAGGAGGAGCGACTACAGACCCTGGGAACTATCACCCCATTAGCCTGATGAGTCTGATATGCAAAGCTATGGAACACATCATCATGGACCTAATAATCAAGGATATAGGGAATCTCCAAAATCTGGACCCCACACAGTTTGGTTTTGTGAAGGGTAGATCCTGCCTGCTCAACCTGGTCAACATCTTTGAATCAGTCACCATAGTTGTGGATGAAGGCAAGGTAGTTCATACAGCCTACCTTGATCTGGCCAAGGCCTTTGATACCATTCCCCAATCAGGAATAATAGAAAGATGCGGTAGGCATCAAGCCCTATATCACTAGATGGGCTGCAAACTGGCTCACAGATAGAACCCACAGTGTGAAAGTAGCAGACTCCAAGTCAGACTGCTGATCTGTCACAAGTGGACTTCCATAGGGTCCAGTCCTGGGTCCTCTCCTGTTTGATATCTACTTCTCTGAAGTCCAGGCCAACATAAAGGGACTCTGGCTAACAAAGACTGCAGATAATTGCAAGTTGGAAGCTATTATTACTTCCCCATGTGATGTTGACATCTTACAGAAAGGCCTCACTGAGGCCAATGACTGGTGTCAGAACCATGGCCTTAAGCTCAATACCAAAAAATGTCGTCATCCCCTTTGGGAAAAACTGGTTCCCATGAATTACCACATTGATGGTAGTCCACTGAACACAGAAGGAGTTATAAGAGATCTGGGAACACAGGTTGAGAGCAACCTCTCTTTTGCCCACCACATTGCCACTGTGATCAGAAAGTCCTTCTATGTGGCACATCTCATTACTAAGGGTTTTGCATCCAGGAAGAAAGAAGTCATTGTCTTACTCTACTCTTCTCTCATTAGGCCAATCATTGAGTACTGTGCCCCATTTGGCATGTACCTCACTAGACACCTGGAACAATTGGAGAGGCCACAAAAGTACCTCACAAAGAGGATCCTAGGCCTTAAGCACTTGTCCTATATGGACAGACTCAAAAAAACTCTAACTATTTTCTGTCTCATATCGCCTACTTTGAGGCGATCTTGGCTTGACTTACAAATCCATGTCTGATCCAGCTCTGTTAGAAATGCTACATCAAGAGAAATTCCAATCCCTCTGCACCACACGCTCCAGAGACCTCATCCTCAATACCACAATCAATAGAACAAGCTGGAGGGACAGGTTCATAACCCAGAGACTGCCCATGCTATGGAATAGACTTCCCTTATATGTCAAACAGAGCAGCTCACTGGCCTTCTTCAAGAGAAATCTTGTTGAGTGGATGGGAAATAGAAAATTCACCCTGGGGATCACTCCAGTGGCTCTACTCGACAGAGGCACTAGGAACTAAGGTCAGATGGCACAATGCCAGGGTAATCCTATGGGCTAGGCTTGTAAAGGCTCCAGAGCCATTAGTCTAGTACACACCTATGAACCTATGACTGGAAAAATATTCAATATAAGTGTATAGGAGTAAATGAGTGTTTGTGTGTGTGTGTGTGTGTGTGTGTGTGTGTGTGTGTGTGTGTGTGTGTGTGTGTGTGTGTGTAAGCACGATTGAATGCTAGCAGTTAGAACTTTTTATACTTAAATTAAAATTTTTGACTTTTAAAAGGTCACATTTACAATATGTGCTGTTTATTGTTAACGCAAAGGAAGATTCATAAGAATCTCTGCTATAACAATTTGGCATAATGACTTGGAACAATGAATACATAGCACATGATATCAAGAATACTACAGAGCCTGCTTCTATCTAAAACTGATAAGTACGAGAGACAAAAGGTTATGCGAGAAATCCATAGATGGATTTAGAGGAGGTAATAAGGATGCTATAGTTCTCCATCAGTGCTTATGTTAAGAAGAAATCAGCCAACAAATCAAAAAACAGCTTTGAATCATGGTTTTCCATATTATAGTTTCATCTGTAAATCACACTTGCAGGCAAGCTTTTCTGTCATTGTTCTTTTTAATTGTGAAAGCAGTCCATCTGGCTGGTATGAAATGTTGCCATTAGAGCAATTAGCTGATAATTAATTGAAGATGTACTTTGCTTCTCAGCAGGAGAAATTCTGTAAAGACGTCTGAATCTCCCATTTGTAACAGTGAATATTATACTCTCACATAGTTATCTTTGTTTTAGCTAGCAACATATAAAATATTTTGTTGTGATTCCCAGATAATACTATGTATATACCAAATAACTGGGCCCAAAAGAAAAAGAAAACTCGCACATTACATAAATGAATAGTAAATTAATGCTGCTACTTTCATATTTATCAAACAATGTAATATCTGTTGGTATATAAAATCTACTTAATATAAGAATTTAGTAAATACATACATTATGTAATAGCAATAAAATGTATTTTGTTAGTTGATAGTGCTGCGCCACATTTATTCATACAGTCTATTATAATTATTGTTGTTATTTTAACATTAAGACATCTATATAGGAAATGAATGCATATTTTCGTTGGTCATGTAACAATATATTGTGTGTCTCTTATTTATATCTTTTCTAGTTTAAAGCTGCAGAAAATAAATTGATCTTATCTGAAAATGATCAAAATATAATGAGTCCCTCCAACTTGGATGAGGGGTCACATGACATCAGGCATCATGCTTATACATGCACAGCACGGCAGTAGAACTAGACTGCATTTGGTTTGCACCAAACTGTTCATTGTGGACAAAGTCATTGATTTATATTTACAAACATAGGGAAGACTCATTTTCAATAGACGAAATTCTGTGTTATACTGCTGATTGTTACGTCAGTTTACAATTGACACAGTAATTCTGTTTGTAATGTTCAGGCTTTATACAAACAGATCAAAATTAGATTTGTATCTGTGTCTGTAAGAGATTAAAAACAAATTTTAAAAACATAACTCTAATTTAAAAAAACTTGCAGAAATTCAAGTTTTTTGAAATAATGACCTAGTCTAAAATGTCAGATTCTATGAATTCCTTTGTTTTTCAACTTAGTACTGATTTGAGAATTTCACAGGAACAAGGCTCTGCCTGAACTGACAGCCCAAATGTATTTTGTAATAGGTTGCCTGACTAACAACATGGTAATATTAAAGTCTCCTAGTCAGTAGGAGAAATCAGCTTTGCATAACAAGATGTATGTAAAATTGCTTGCTTACACCTTTCAGAGTGCAACCTGGACATTACTTTATTAGCCAAGTTCACTTCATTGGTACTGAACACCCCAGTGACTTTTTTTTTATAAGAAATTACTGCCAGTATCCTTTCACAGTGTGTATTTGCAAAAATTTACTTGTTTTAACAAATTTCCTTTCTCTCTGTGTTGCTTCAACTGTGGAGATATTAGATATAAATTCAGAGTATCTTGGGGGGGGGGGCTTGACCTCCAATAGGCATTGAAGGGGATGCCCTTTGCAAATATGTTGACATTTAAGTTTTTCTTCAGCTTAAATTCCTGATCAGTTGTGTTTAGCAAGTTAGTTCATAACTAGGTTTTAAATTGGTGAGACATAGTGGAAGCATATAACCATCCCAGATAACTGTTAGACCAGCAGGGCTGAAACTCATCCTGTAGTAGCTACAAAATCAAATTATACTTTCGTTAAATTAGTATGCCTAAGTATATATGTACACACAATTCATTACTTGGGTAAGTACATTTTCCTTCTGAGGATCTCTCAGAACTTTAACTTACTGAGGCCAGAAAACCTACAAGTGTCTAACATCATGCCTGCAACATACATGTGCATTACTTGCTTAGAAATAAACTTGTACATTTAAAAACTGTGATAGCTATACAGACAGCATTGGAAAATGATTAATACATTTGTAGGTGCAATACAGAGTTTTTGCTAATTTTTCTTTGACTTCCATCCCCTAGTTTAGTGCACCCCTAACTGTAAGTTGAAGACCTAAAAGAAACCTTTTCTTTCTTTCCTTTCCTCCTTTTATACTATAACAAACTGTTTGCTGCATTTCTTGATGATGGTATGTACTGAAAACCAGTCCCCTAACACTTTTCGCCCATGGTAACTGCCCCTTTCACTCCACCCTAGCTTTATTTATTTTCTAGATTTGAGGCATATGGGGGCAGCAATATCAGTCTGTGAGTGTAAATCTGAATTTTCTGGATTAAATCCTGTTTGTATCAGTTTTTGAAGATCGATATCGGGTTGCTTACCAGAAAATTAGGAGTATACAGTAGCTAAAAAACACAATTACTTTTAAATAGGAAACTAAAATAAAAAAAGACCAAACAAGTGACACAGTATAATGTGTAATGGTCTGGAGGCAACAGGTAATCAGTTTTGGAGTATGTGAGCAGTAGATCAAAAAAATACATAGCGCACTTATATAAATAAAATCAGTAACCGTGAAGTGCCATTATTGAGTTGAGGGTGTATAATCTATCTGGAGTTGGTGGAAGAAGAGCAAATGAGAGAGAGAGAGAAACTCTTGTTATTCATGTTCTGTTGACTGGAGGAAGGAGTTATTTTCTTGGCCTTTAGTAGAGGACATACAGACAAACTACAGCAGCAAGTGTGTGATATATGGTTGATGTCCCTTCTGTCCAGTTAATTAGACCTGCAGAATTATTTTGTATAAACAAGGTACAAAGCACATTGCATGGCTTTATTTTCAGATCACATTTTAGTGCAATTTAGCTTTTTATTATGGGATCACTTTATTTAGCAGAGTGTTGTGTTGCACTTCGATACTTAAGCCTGTATTTTCAGTTCAGGCACGTAAATATGTCTTAAGTACAATAACTTTGCAAACCACATTTTGAGTTTCACCATGGGTTGAAGTTCACCATGGCATAAATTATATATGTGCATATTTTTATGTATATCTATATCTATATATATATATATATATATATATATATATATATATATATATATATAAATCATCTATATTATATAACTATATCTAATCTATCTATATATATTTTTTATAAAGCGAGAGATGTAAAATAATTCCTCTGTCTAATGTTCCACACTTGCAGGAGCATTTGTAATTGTTGTTGGAGGAAGTATTTTATATCCAAAATATAACTTAAGTAAGCCTTTAACACACACAGAAACATACACACACACACATTTCTTTCTTTCTTTCATCAATTTCCTTTTTTCTAATTTTGTGCTCACTATACAGCAAAGCACTGTTTAGCGAGTGCAAAACATGCATCCATTTGCTTTTCCTTCTTTCCAAGCTTCATGGCAGTTTAATATGCTGATATGAAGTGGCAGACATGTTTTTCAGTGGACATTATCTGCCCATTAATATTGGGCATTAAACGATTCATTGCTGTATGTATTTAGTCACATGCTGAGATGGTGATTCTCATCAGTGGTACTGTTGGTTGAATTATGTAATGGTCAAACTTCAGTAGATCAACCATTACATAATTCAGGATTTTTTAATTTCCATGAGATTGTGCAACTCTGAAGTTATTATATTTAATTTCTGGGGTGTGGGGGGCAGATTCTGCCATGTTGGGATATGAGGTTGTGGGCAAAGTCTCCCATTTAAAAGTTGTTTATTGTTTTAGTCTCTGCTTATGTTTGCAATTAATTTTTTAGATAATTTAGGTGACAGGAAATGGAAATCATCAGTGAGTTTGTTTTGAACAAACTCATCAACAATTATTCATTTATACACACACACACACACATATATGTGTGTGTGTGTAATCATTCATCCACAACTCACTTTTCCCATTTGATTCGCCTCACAGTAAGACGCTGTCCGGTTTGATTCTTAGCTAGAGCGTCCTCTGCGTGGAGACATGATTGAATGGGCGTACCTTCATTGAAGGTTGTGCGACAGGGCTGGTAACTCGGCACATAAAAATCAACTACCAATCATTAGCAGACCAGAGTTCCGCTGTGGCGACCCCTAACTGGGAAAAAGCCGAAAGACGCAACAACAATAAGTGAGTTGCATTAGTCTTATAGCCTTTGGGAGCAAGTTTTCTCCCAACTATAAAGAACTGTAGTGGAAAACATTAACGCTATGAGAAATCTAATATTTCATGAACAAAGATGTTGCTGGCTGAGACTCCTTGAAATCAGGAAAAAGAACCACAAATGCTAGACAAGCTCAGCTGAGATTTTGAAATAATTAAGCACTTAGAACTTGTCTAAAAATCAATACAGCTTTATTGAAAACTAAAAGAAAATAAATAGAGGAGGGCTTTTGCCCTTAACCAAGCTTCATTAGATGTAATATGGATAAACATATTTTCCTGGCACTGGTACTGTAACTGTCTGATTTTTCAGACTTTTTGTCCACATGCAACGATGTTATCCTTCTACTGTATGAACGACTTTTAGGCATTACCATTCTAGAAGTCCATTGTAAACCAAAAGGAGCAAAACTAAGAAAATACAAAGTGAACTGGGCAACCAGGAAAAGTAAAATTGGGCAGTGCATGCAGTGTAAGCACATATTAGAGGGAGACAGGGTTTTACTCAAAGGTTATGGATGGGTTAGTTTATTTCAGAAATACAATTGCGGTAGTAAAAAAGTAATTTATGCCAGCATTTGTCAGACTTGTATGTGTTTCTATATTGGAAAAAACAAAAATGCTTTTAGAACCAGCATTTATCAAAATATTTTTGATATAGATAAATGTAATATTACGAATGCATTAGCCAAACATATCAACCTTCAACCAGATCACTATTTCAAGTTTATTGTTCTTGAACAGATCATCAGAGATGAAAGGGGTGTCCTATTGACCATTTACTGGAGTATAAAGAACTATTATAGCAACTGAGGGTTAATGCCACCACTAGCCCAGGGCTTAATGATATGGTTTCATTTAGCAGTTTTTTTAAAATTAAAAGCAGACTTCTGCATTTAAATATTCCATGTCTTTTACAACCATGACAAGAATGTTATTGATTTTGTTTGTTCTTGGTTATGAAAATATAGTTATAAAAGGATATAACACCTATGGTCAAAATTTACTTGACTTGCTAGCAAAATGCATCAAGGGAGCCTGTACCTTTAAAAGTGGATGCACATCTTACAGTTGTTTAATTGATTTATTGCACTGGTTATATAAGACTCAGTTTGTAACTTGATTTTATTCTGAAGAAGTCATAGCTAAAAATTGACGAAAGCGCTCAATAAAAAAATTTACTTTTCCTGGTTGTCCAGTTCGCTTTGTATTTTCTTAACCATTGTAGAAGTATTCAACTCTCTTCATTTCAAAAGCTAATAACATTCATACCTCACATCACTGCTCCTTAGTTAGCATTGTCTCTAACAGCTCAGTATTAAAGTAGAGATTGTACTGTTTCTATCTCTTGTTCAATACACAAATTATGGACTCAGTTAAAATGACAATTGCTTTTCAAGCAAATACCGCCTTTTTGTCTAACATGCTGATATAGACAATAAATAAGCTGGATAGTTGTTAATAATATCTACAGCCAAACATTTATGTACATTTAAGGGGGAAAGATTGTTAGTGAGCAACATTATTATTCTTAGACCCCAAATATATATTTATTTTACAATCCCATATTATAGTTTTATTCATAAGATATTAAATGGCTGGAAGGCTGAACTTTACATTTCTCTTACCATCTCTGACTTCTTTAATTTAAGGGGCAAAATCAAAATTTTGGACAGGAGATACATTATAGGGTGTATTAAACCCCCTTGAGGATGAGATGAGCTTGTTATACAAAAAATGTTGGCATGGCTATGACAATACAAGAGACTGGCATCATATGCAGCAAACTTAGGATATTTCTAGAGTGGGAAAATACTTCCTTAATCAATCACATTACCAACAATAAGTATAACACTGCCTTGGCTTATGGCTCTTGGATTTTATGCTATGTACCACACCTAGCTTATATTACTGTGAACATTTTAGTTATTTTCTTTGTAGACAACAAAAGGATGATTCTGGCACTTTGGAATCGGGTAATTTACCCAAGTGGTGGTTTTGCTTTAAAGAAGTGGCATTAAATTTTGACATTATTTACTTTATGCGGAGTTGTATCATTACTGTTTACAGAAGTAGATGCAGTAATGTATTTTCCCTTTGGATGATGGTTGGATAAGGAGAGATACTGTTTACAGAAGTAGATGCAGTAATGTATTTTCCCTTTGGATGATGGTTGGATAAGGAGAGATACTGTTTACAGAAGTAGATGCAGTAATGTATTTTCCCTTTGGATGATGGTTGGATAAGGAGAGATACTGTTTACAGAAGTAGATGCAGTAATGTATTTTCCCTTTGGATGATGGTTGGATAAGGAGAGATACTGTTTACAGAAGTAGATGCAGTAATGTATTTTCCCTTTGGATGATGGTTGGATAAGGAGAGATACTGTTTACAGAAGTAGATGCAGTAATGTATTTTCCCTTTGGATGATGGTTGGATAAGGAGATAGTGTGAATTTAGTTGCATGATAAAAAATGCATGGGTACATAGACATACAGCCAAGTAGACTGTCAGAGACAAACAGACAGACAGAGATAATAGTTTAAATTGCTGTCTTTTGTAATTTTGAGACTTGTAATTGTGAGTAAGGAATTTGCAAAAAAATAACAGTGAAATTAAAGAAGAACAGGGAATGTCAATAATCAATGTTTTCCTAGTCAGTCAATCAGTCAGTCAGTTAGTCACTTGCATTTACAGGAGACCAAACCTCCTGGACCCCAAATATGGAGGCCTACAACTCTTCGCACCATACCTCTTACTTATATATCACCTCTGAGATAATCATATCTTAGAAAAAGGAAATAAACTGAGGTGCAACTATGTCATATTTAGTATACTTATATCCTAATTTTCGTACATTTAGTACATGTCTTGGGCTCACACTTATGAGGTTCATAACTTAAAACCATTAACAGATAAAACAGATAAACATCCTCTATCGGTCAAGTTGAATCAGTAAACAATAATAAGTCAGACATAAGTATGAGACCAGTAGCCATTGAAAATCAGGGTTACTGTATGTTGGTCAACTTCTTGTTATTAACTTTTTGTGTATCCTAATCTTTTCATGCTAAATTATTTAAACACTTAATAAAAAACACTGACTGAGCTACAAGCCAGGTGTCCTGCAGTTATTAACCAACTCAGCCATCCAATTGTCTTGCTACACTGAGGAAAATAATCTCTTAAACTTTACTGTTGTTAAGCATTGATTAATGGGTTTTGTAGTTCCACAATAAAATTACTAAGCCACAGCAAATCATTTCCCATTACAAACACACAAAAGTCATACTCAAACTTTAAAATA
Organism: Protopterus annectens; assembly: GCF_019279795.1. Taxonomy (NCBI): domain Eukaryota; kingdom Metazoa; phylum Chordata; order Ceratodontiformes; family Protopteridae; genus Protopterus; species Protopterus annectens. The sequence goes on from NC_056741.1 coordinate 991,026,675, forward strand.
CAAATCATTTAAAACAATTGCTATATTTCACTCTGTGCCCCAAAATTAACTATGAACAACAAACTAACTTGTTAACTAACTAGATAAAAAATTGACACACCTTAATCCAAGCTGTTTCTTGCAATTAAAGTCATACCAATAGTCTCACTTCATAATATACTCTCCCATGTTCATTCTTTGTAATATTTTATTAACTCTCTCATGCCATATTTAGTATAACATACTTTCTATGCAAGTACTCTAAACAAACATTGCTGTTCTTTAGCACTGGTTCTTAGGTTGTAGTTACATACTGAGTTTTTTTTCTTTTACTAGGTAAATAGAACATATTTTTATTACATTAAATATACATTTAACCAGAGCTAAAATTAATCCTTCTACAGCTCATATGAAAGAGTGAATGTCATTTCAGCAACTGCATTCACAATTGTGCATGCTTACTTGTTTTATGACAACTGCAGCTATTTCTTTTAAGGGTAGCAGTGGTGCCTAAATTAAAACTCTTGATTACACCTCATGACTGTCTGCACCAAGGACAGCATACACTTTCATTTTATTCTTGCTACAGCTCCATATTTGTCCTTCTTTCTGCCCACATAATGCAAGCACTTTTACCATTTCTACTGTAAAATGTATTATAGAAAAATAGAAGGTATGCACTGTACCACTTCTGTCACCACCCTCCCTGTGCAATTTTCCAGTACATTACAAACTGGGACAGATGTCTGCTATGTCTTCAGGAAGAAGGTTCTGCAGGTAGGTGGTAAGTGTGTGCTATATTACTGCTATTAACATTCTCTATAACACAGTGCATAGGTGTCACGTGTGAAATGTGTCTTCAGATAATAGGTACTACACATATGTGTCGGGTATGTGTTGTTCAAGTAATGCCATTATTTTCCCTTTTGTAAATTACTAGTACAGTACATACTTGGCAGGTCTATAGTATGTAAGTACAACTGTTAGCCACCATATCACTTTAGCCATTGTACAACACACTTTAATGTCTTATGTTGCTGCTTAGTACCTAAATTTCCTTTCATTATATCCAGGTCAGAAGTAACGTAGAATCTGACTGCCTCAAATCAACAACTTCACTCAGTGAACTACAATCTATATTCCTATATTTCTGTTTGATAAAGCATTGTGAATTCCTAAAATGCATTATCCTTGCATTCTAACATGCAAAATACATTACATTCAAAATAACTAAATTAAATAAATAAATAAAACGTATGCATTTTAAACAATTAGCATTATCCCTGAAGATGTTAACTAAACTCTCAGGTGTAAAAACCCTATACAAACTCCCACAGTAACTGCTACATGTTAAAATGCCAAATTATTGAGAATCACATCCATCAATGAGATTAGTTACCCAAAAAAGTGTACTTTTCCTATATGGAGTTCAGTGTGTTAGCTGGACATCTTTGATATGTTAGAAACTTAGCTGGGGTTGACTGAATGTGACATTTGAGTCATCCCACATGGTTCTGCCATTTTTAGGTGAGACATAACACCATATGATGCAAAAGATGCATCATTACTTTATAAAAATAATACTAACATGTTTCATTTCCTAGCATCAAATCAAGACCTTCTCATCATGTATTACCTTAGCCCATATTAAAATCAATGGATCTAAGCTTCTCACATTTGTCATTATTCACTTTTACTAGGGAAAGAATAAGAATCCATTACTGATGAATCCTTACAATAGACAATCCTGAACTTCAGTTTAGAAATCATCAAACTTTCAATGTTTCAGCATCAAATGGTCATTAACTAATGGTGTTTCTAAATGTTTATAACTTTATAGTCTCTGCTGGCTTATCTCACAACCAAATGTATGGTTTCTGATAGTTCATCTCAGAATGTGCATTTATTTTAATTATTTTATATTTGTTAAATGGGGTAGAGCACTGATCACCACTGACCTTTTACAGACTCAGCCCAGAGCTAACAATTCATAATGACAAGCACAGATAAATTTGTGAATGACATGAAGACATTTCACACTAAGGAATCATTCAGATTCTGAGAATGATAACACAAGTGAGGTGATCATGAAGTCGATTGATTAATTTAATTCCCATTGTATATTGGAACAAATAAGCCCAGGTGCAGGTAAAACTTATTCGACAGGATCTTAGTCTGCTCAGCTAATATATCCAATAAAGGTTTTTACCTGACAGGATTAACAATCTTCTTTCATTTTCTTCTGTATAGAACTATGTTAAGAATCAAAATACACACTTAAATTACAATGATAGCTATCTGAATGATTGATGATGGAGACTTTTAGTTTATACTTATCCCAGTGATATGGACCAAATGGCTGATGATTGACAGTGAGAGCAAAAAAAAAAAAAAAAAAACACACTAATGTTTACCTTTCCAATCCTCTTAAATGTGACAGCATTAACCTTAAACAAGCATTGCTAAGCACCAAAGGGAATGTTTTGCACTCCCTTCAACTAGATAAAACTGCCTCCTGCTTCAATTAGCTTTCAATAAATATTTTTAATAAACTTAAACTTATTAAAAACTATAGATGTGTAATCATTGGCCTGTATTAATGCAGAAATTATGAAACTCATGGTTATTAGGAACAATATATGGCATTCATACCACAAACCACACGACCCCTATGATCTCAGTAACTTTTGCACTGAATGAAATAATGTAAAAAAAGAGTACCATTCACACTAGCAAAACACTGATTTCCTTGAACAGCAAAGATAGCATGTATGTAACAATAAAAAAAAAAATCTGGAACTCAGTTGACCTCCTCTTTCAGCCTGATTCATTACACATCCCAGCACCCTTATTGATTTCTCAATAACAGAATATTTCTCTAAACGCATCCTTGAAACTGCAACTCATCTTCATTTCCATTCCAGTATACAACATGCAACTTGCACCAAACAAACATCCAACAGTTCATAGGTTCATAGGTTCATATATGTTTACTAGGCTAATGACCACAAGGGTCTTTTTAAGCCTAGCCATGCCTCCAAAATCTCTGACAAGTTCTGATACCCTTGACAAGTGTAAGTATGGGTCTGGGAGATAAACCATTTACTGGTTGTCTGTCTAGATGCCAAACCATGGATGAATTTCTGGTTTCCCATCCAAATGTCCAAGATGCACTTGAATTGGGTTAAGGAGGGAGTTCTTGGCCTCCCTGTCAGCAAACTTGTAGTTCAAGTTAAACCAGGATTCCAGACTATGAAACAATCTCTAGCGTAGTTGTTAAAAATTTGATCTTACACAATTTGGCTACCCAAGTCACTATACTTGTTAACAGATCTTCATGATGGGGTATTACGCCAAGTTATTGGAAACAGCTCCTTGTTGTGCCCTTGTGAAAAGGTGGTCCTTCAAATGCTTTGAACAACTACATTCAACTTGCCCTACTTTTGCTAATTTCAAAAATTATTAAAAATAATGCATCCACAAACAAGATATGCAGCCCCTCCTCCTCTTCTTTTGTTTTTTCCCCGGCAAGGGTTCACCACAGCGAGTCACCTGTCCGCTCATGATGCTAAGAAAAAGGACAAGCTGTGGTAAAGTTTTTAGATGAGCCTAGAACTGAAGCTGTTGTTAAAAGGATAATTAGCAGGGCATATAAAATGCTGCAATAGCAGTAGGAATCACTGATAGATGATTAGAAAAGAAAGGGGAAGAGAGCATAGAAAGTCACTTTACAAGAAAACAGCAGCAGGAAAACTGTACGCCACCAAAGTATGCCACACATTCTAGAAGATTTAGAAACTTTGCTTGGGAAGAGTTTGCATAGGTATTTTACACCCTAAATAGACTTCAGAAAATTATTCTGCACATAGATAGCAAATGCTGGAGTTACAATGGAAAAAAAGAGAGGTAATTGGGCACATGTTTTTAAAAATTCTCAGCCCCGGGCCTTCTTGACCTGGTTGAATACATTTGTAGTAAGCATCAGAAAGAAAACCTTGCAGTTATAATATTCTTGGAATTATTGAAAGGATTTGGCACTGTCTGACATAGAAATGTATTCATATCTCAAAAACATAGGCTTTTTGCTAAGTGCTATTATACAGTTCAGCAGTTACCTAGAAAAACAGATTATAAGCAGTGGAATGGAACAATGTTCCTTCCTCCTGGTATCTCCCTGAGTGAATACCTCACCTACTCATCTTTTCCATCTTTGGACGCAATATGGCAGTCATCATAAATGATGACAGTCCCAGAATGTATGCAGAGAATTACAAATTTACTGTATTTTGTTTCTATTGCACATACCCTTCATTGTCTTTCTCATTCATCTTTCCACACAGTCGGCTTATGGCTAAATTTTATGGATTTGTTCCTAAATATGTTAAAGTCAAAAATAATGCTTTCTTTCTTATAAACCTTCCCTTATATATTATTGTCTAGCCCCAAGCATCTATGTTGCCATACTGGAAGGTCATAACTTGATAGTGTGAGCCTCAAAACTATAAAAAGATGGATGTGATTCCTCAGAAATGACAGCAAACTGTGAAAGTTGCTATCAAATAGTAAATGTATTTTTCAGGGTCAAGACCTCTCTGTATACCACACCCGTATTATTTATATATAGTAAATCTGTGATTGCGGCACTTCAAGAAAACTCTCTGTAAAATAGCAGTTTTGGACCTGGTACATATTTTCTCTCTACTCTGACTTAAATTTTCACAGTTCCAAGCAGTGTACCTTCAGTCCTTGAATTTGAAAAACAAATGATACATTTTCTGTTGGGTAACACATTTCATATCACTGCAATCAGTTTCATTTTTGCAGAGTTCGGTGAAACAACAAAGATTACAGATTATCCCGCTACCCTTAGTAACCAACTTAAATTCTATTTACATGTACACAACGCAATATTTAAGATTAACATTGCTATGGATGAACTTGAACATAGGTTAAATGGTAGCTATCTCATGTATTCTCTCTCTTCTGTTTAGTAACTTAAGCCTCATCACTTCAAAGCGGACTGAAATAAGTATGCTTCCTGGCACAGTAGTTAAGTTCTTGTTGAGCAATCAATAACAAGTTGGGCAAAAGTAAAACTCTGATAAGAAATTTACCAAAACAACTTTCATTGAGCATTGGAAGTCTTTTTTGCAGGGGATTAAGTCTCCCTGCACCTCTGATGTGGGGGAAGCCCTCTCATTCCCACAGACTTTATCTATCTATCTATCTATCTATGTATCTATGTATCTATCTATCTATCTATCTATCAATCTATCACTTCCTTCTCAAAATAGTAGAGAAAGATATAGAATCCACTATTTCTGAAGTAGTTTTGGTGAACTTTATCTAAGCTATAGTAGTGAAGTCCCCGACCATCACTGTTTATCTTTGTTTCCCCTGGCTCCGGAGATCGTAATTGGCTTGAATATAATGGCTGCATCACTTCTACACAGTTATCCTTTATTCACAAGCTTTTAAGCTACTCAAACTGCGCATCACTAACTGTGGTTATTATTATTAGGACCTCCACACATATCCTTAGACAACCCACTTACCACTTGTCCCATATTCTCATTTCCATCAATAAATTTAGTGACTCCTCTTATGGGAATCTTTTCAACATGTCAATCTATTTAAGCTATAATGAGACATTTTTACTTGCTACACTTACTACTAATGGGTATTAATATTTAATTTAGAATGTTTCCTGCGTGTAATATACATTTGTATATATTTTCTTATGTTTCTATGTTTAAGACTATACCATGTACACTAGCTGAATTATCTATATGATATGTATTATTTAGCTGAATCATGTCTGCTGTCCCTTTTTGTTTTCATTTAGTTATTTTTTGACTTGGAATGTTTTCATGTAGTTATTTTTTGACTCGGGGGGGGGGGGTGTATAATAAAGCCTACATGATCTTTTTTACCATGTAGGCATCATGCCACTCTGCTTACATCAAAGTAAGCAGGTTTGCAATCCAGTAAGCACTGCTGGGCAGCACACATGCACACGCCAACATGGGAAGTTCAGTGGTACGCAAATCACCTCATAAAAAAGTGAATCTCATGCAAATGAGGCAAGTAGAGAGATCCATCAAGCAGACGGACAGCTCTGCAGAGCCCATGTCAGTGTCCATGTCAATAGCAAGTTGGTCAAATGTAAAATTCTCATAAGAAATTCACCAAAGCAACTTTTATTGGACAATGGAAGTCTTTTTTGCAATAGGATAAGACTCTTTGTATCTCTGATGTCGGAGGACACACTCTCATTCCCACAAACTAAGCACACAACCTGTGGTAAGAGACCTAGATACTTAGGATGACAACAATCTCACATTCTACCATCATGTGGTGGCAGTGGTCAGAAAAGCGTTTTACTTGATTCATGCCACAAGTAAAGAGATTGCATTCAGAAAAAAAGTAGGTTATTACCTCTCTGTACTCCTCCCTCATTAGGCCTATAATTGATTATAATGTCCCATTTGGTATGTACCTCTCCAAACACCTGCACCAACTGGAAACGCCGCAGAAATACCTCACAAAGAGAATCCATGGCCTCCAATACCTGTCCTATGCAGACAGACTCAAATCACTATCACTCTACTCGGTATCATACAGATTGCTCAGAAGTGATCTGTGTCTCGCCTACAAGGCAATATCAGACCTGCACTACTAGAGGTGCCCCATATCGGTAAGTCTAACTCCTCATGCATTACTCACTCAATAATCCTAAATCTAATATGCAACATCAACAAAACCTGCTGGAGAGACACATTTGTCTCCCAGAGGCTGCCCTGTCTCTGGAATAGACTTTCCATACATGTCAAACAGAGTACCTCACTGACCCTCTTGAAATGCAACCTTGATGTGTGGATAGGAAATCACAAATTTGTCTTAGGAGTTCCACCTTTGTCCTTCATTGACGGGGGTGATAGGTGCTGACTGAGGGTTCTTTTTTGGGGATAAACTCATGGCTAGGCTTGTAAGGGCCACAGGGCTATTAGCCTAGTAACCTCATATGATCGTATATATATATATATATATATATATATATATATATATATATATATATATATATACACACACACACACACACACACACACACACACACACACACACACACACACACACACACACACACACTGCATATATACCACTTCCTTCTCAAAACAGTGGAGAAAGATCAAGAATCCACTATTTCTGAAGTAGATTTGGTGAACTTCATACAAGCTTTAGTAGTGATACCCCCCTGCTGTTTATCTTCGTCTCCCCTGGCCCCCAAGATCTTAATTGAATATAATGACTGCATCACTTCTACAGAGCTATAATTTGTTCACAAGCTTATAAGCTGCTCAAACTGTGCACCACTAACTGTGGTTATTATTATTAACACATAACCTTAGTTAATCCACTTACCACTTGTCCCATATTCTTATTTCCATCAATAAATTTAGTGACTTCTCTTCTGGGCATCTTTTCAACATGTCAATATATTTAAGCTATAATGAGACATTTTTACTTGCTACATTTGCTACTAATGTGTATTAATATTTAATTTAGAATGTTTTCTGCATGTAATATACATTTTTATATATTTTAATTTCTTATGTTGCTATGTTTAGGACTATACCATATACACTAAATGAATTATCTATATCATAAGTATTATTTAGCTGAATCATGTCTGCTGGATCATGTCCCTTGCTGTTTTCATTTAGTTGTTTTTTTTTTTTACTTGGAATGTTTTCAATTAGTTATTTTTAGACTAGGGGGGTTAATAAAGCCTACACAGTCTTTTTTTACCATGTAGGCATCACGCCACTCTGCTTACATGAATGTAATCAGGTTTGCGATCCAGTAAGCACTACAGTGTGGTGCTCATGCACGCGCCAACATGGGAAGTTCGATGGCATGCAAATCACCTCATAAAGATGTGAAGCTCATGCAAATGAGGAAAGCAGAATGATCCAGCAAGCTGATAGTCAGCCCTGCAGAGCCCATGTCAGTGTCCATAGTGCACATGGAAAAATTCCGTGTACAGGAATGTAGATAGCTAAAAGGGCTCTAAAACTGTACATAGATGGAAAGAAATGGCAAACCACAGACAGAAATGAGTGAAACTATCCTCTCTGTTGTCAAAAAATAAATTACAGAAAAATATGTTAAAATAACATTTTTTTCTAATACACTGGGAATGTTTGCGCAGCATGCCTCAGTGGGCAAACGTGCCTTATACATATAAAAAAGTGAAAAAAACAAATCAATATTATTATACAGAAATCTATTACAGAACCCTGTGTGGCGTAACTACAATGGTGAATTTGTGCTGTTGCTAATGTGGTAGGGCTTGGAAGTGTGTAGTTTCCAGGTTGTGAGCATGGATCCCTATGCAAATTATGTGGATTTACTGAATAGCAATATGGGGTACTTGTGTCCACATATTCTCTCCATGTAGGTAGAGAACCATGTTCATGTCCACAGGGGAGGTAGCTGACATCAGGAAAGGGTGTGTCAAAGAACTGCTAAGCTGATTGGAGCTTAGCTGTTACTGTTTGCTCGGTGCTCCGCCATTCTGAGTGTGGAAGTCTGGGGGGGGGGTTGTGTACAGTGATTGCTAAGCTTTGTTTACCTATGGGACATGTTTTCCCACATGTTTGCATAGCACACTGCTGTGGCGACTGTATAGGTCTAGGGATGTGCATCCGCTGACTGTTGAGCTTTGTTTACCTAAGGGCCATGCATTTGTGCAGCAATCCACCTTGCTGAGAGTAAGGCAAATAATGTATCAATTACTTTTGACCCTTGTTTAACTTGAACTAGGGCCATTAAATGATGTTAATGATATACTAGGCAGGTGAAGTGCATCACACAGTCAGAACCTACAGTAGAACACTATAAAGTACGCATGCAAAGTACATTCTGATTTTCCCCCCATACTCTTCACCATTGGAGTACAGACTTGGGAATTTTAACTGAAAGAATGCTAGAGGCTGCTGGAGGTCTACTTCTGTATGTTCTAGATGCCGAAGTCAATGTTAGCTGCTGGTGCTGCTGACAATAGGCCTAGGCAGAGAAAGAGAAGAGTGTTCAGGCCCAGGGTAACCTCTCAGGAGCTACATGAACTGGAGATTGTAGACCACTTCTGCGAGGACAGGGACATACTGCAATAACTCACTGAACTCTCCTGCCCTAAACTCAGACCCAGAGGCAACAGAGGGGAACCCAACCCAGTGGAAACAAAGGTAGGTGCAGCCCTTAGGATAATAGCCACAGGTACTTTCAAAGCACCACCCAGTGAGGAAGGTAGAATCTATGTCAACTGCAAGGAGTATCACTCCATCAAGTACCAGGTTATGTGCAATGCCCAGGGAATTATCAAGAATGTGTGTGCTGGCAGCCCTGGCAGTTATTATGACTCCCATATCTGGCACACATCACAGCGTGTACCAGATGTTTTCTAAGGGAAACATCCGACATGGCAATTTACTGGGGATGCTGGCTATGCACTGGAACTGTGGATGATGACACCCATTAGAAGTGAGCACACATCAATGGAAGAATGCCATAATGAGGTCTGTCAAATGCTGCACTTGCAAGGTAAGTCTCTAAGCTACACACAAGTTGTAAGGATTGCTATACTATATCATATGTATGGATCTGCTGCTGTTATGCAAGGGAATATAATGCGCTAATTGGATAGATGTAACATCCACATGGGTCTACAGATACCCAGTCCAATAGTATGTGTTCCTGAATATTCACTAGGCCTTATGGATGGAATATTCACTACATCAGTCAAGGGAGATGTTAAACAGTGGGCTCACATGATACTTGGACTACTGTATTATGTGCCATTGTTCCCCACCCTCAACACAGCAGTGTACCCATACAACTGCTTTATCAAAACATCACCTATGGCATATCAGTGGACCAGGCAATCTCAGGGCTGTAACACTGATTTCCTCACACCATTGTGTGTCTCTCCTCATACAGGATAACAATGTACATATTTATGCTGTTGATTGTGTGACTATTGACTCCTCTCTGTCTGGTGACCTGTGCGGCTCAATGGAATAGAGAAGCTAGCATGGGTGATGGTGTTGATGGTTCTAATATGGAATTACTCACATCTTTTGCATGTGAGGTAGTACTATGTAGGTGCTTCCACAGACTGTCATACCTCTCAACCTCTTAGTGCAAGAAATCTGGGCGAAGCCAGAAAGACTGGGGAGAGAAAACCCAAATATAGGGTCAGATTTTAAAGATTGTTCCCATAAACCTAGAAATTTGCTGGAATTAAAAGTGTTGCATTATTACATATTTGCTGAAGGATATAAAGTCTGTAACACAAAATGTTTGTCTATTTGTAGTATAATGCAATGACGTCAATATTCATTAAGACACCAGAAGATCACAAATGTAGGAGGAACACACCAAACATATGTGGCAATACTCTGGACATTCTGTGAAAATCAGAAAACTTGAGAGGTATGCAGACTGTCAGTCTTTTGATGGTGTAACATTACCGACCTCCATCACATATTTAGTACAGCACACAGCTGGGTAATAGTGTGGACTTTTTGAGTGAAGTGCAGTACTGCAGAAATAGGGGCGGATAGTAATGTCAGTAATATACAAAATCCCGGACTTGAGTACAGGTAGGTGTGGCCTGGAGTCTATTTATAACTACTGACAGTCCCACTGAGCATGCCCATATACTTAGTTAAAATGAGCACAATTTGTTGCCCCTTCAGCAAAATTACCTGTTATGTATAAATGTCTATACATGCAGACATAAAAATAACTGTCTGTTGATATCTCTCTCACATGTATAGTAAAATTATCACTATGTAGTGTCAAACAGATATGTACTGCTATATATAGCCAGATATATGAAAATGATACATACACCCCCGTATATCTGCATAGCACATATAAATATCATAAACACACAGCTACATTTATATAGATATCCCTGTTAATTACATAAATATGTGTGTGGATGTCTGTATTGTCTGACATTCCCTAATAATGATGAGTAAATGTCATTATCACACAAACATACTTTGCTCAAAGGATCCAAACTAAGGGCACAACAGTCCATAATCAACCTACCCACAGACTCCTGTGCCTGTTGGATATCACCATGTAGACAAACAGAGGAGAGCATGTGATTTAATGTATAATGTTGTCAACACACGTATGGATAGGGCACATTGTCACTGCCAACAGGTTCACCTGTGTAACTGCAAGCAGCCACATATGGCTATACTGATAACTGTATACACATAGCTAGGTTACAAACAGGTATCTCACTGCTAGGATGCTTCATGCAGATAACAGTATGAAGCAATATTGCTTTGAAGGCCATAGATGCTGTTCAACACAAGCCTAGTTTGTGTAATGCACAACTACTGTGCCTGCAGTCACATGTACAACAAACATAACCTGTGGCATGTTCGATAAGTACTGTGATCTATAGTAAGTAAGACGAGATAGGTAGGGGTTCTAATTTCACTCCAGTCCACTTGGTGCGTGTGTGTGTGTGTGTGTGTGTGTGTATACGTACTGCAAAACAATGGACATGCTCTCTGGGGCTATCCATCTCCACTAGATATGCATTTTCTCAGCCTGTAACTTGCTGCTGGCCTCCAAACTGCCCTACTCTACAAGGCCTGATAATGTCAGCCACCTTAATAGTACCAGACGACAAGGGAGTATCAGACTTATGATGTGGCACATGCAGTAAATACTGTGATGTATAGTGTGTAAGATAGATAGGTAGGGGTTCTAGTCACGCTCCACCCAACATGGTATGTGTATATTCATATGGCATATGCATGATAGCCTTTGTAACCTAGACATTGTTAGACTTTTGCATCATTTTATTTGTAGCAGGTAATGTGGCCTCTCAAATGATTGAACAAACAAGGCATGCTGCTATCAACAAGCATTATATGTTCTAAACTGATAATATTAGCAGTCATGAGTTGTGTTACATGCATCAGGTACTGTGATCTGTAGTGTGTACCAGTAAATAGATAAGTGTTCTAATTTACATACAGGCAACTTGCAGTATGTGTGTGCCTTAGTGTGCCCTGTAAGCAGTGATTGGAATTGTTGCTAGCCTGAATATGGCAGTGTGTGTGTGTGTGTGTGTGTGTGTGTGTGTGTGTGTGTGTGTGTGTGTGTGCGCCTGCATGTGAGGCTGTTACAGTAATATACATCATGTTATGGAGCCATAGGACCCATGAACCTAACTAGCATAATGGCCGTATAGCCCTCACAATCAGACACATCTGTATACCCCTTGGTACAGGACTAGTATGTATTTCCACAGTCCAAAATGGACTCAGGCAAATGATGTATGTGGAGGTGATGGCCACCATTCCAATCAAAAAAGATGGCATGTGCTGAGGTGCACTGCTGAGCTGTGTGTACCATTAGGTAGGGATAGTTTCAAGGGTGTGTTTATGTTTGCAAGATAAATATCTCCCACAAACGTATAGTACTAAAGTCACATAATAGGTTAATGTCCTTACAGTGAGTAATTCATCTACTATGCTCCCTACAGATAGGCAGCGTATGCACTCCAGCAAGGTCACACCTTGAGCTGTAGCAGACCTTACCACAAATTATGAATGCATGAGCATGCTGACCACTGCCATTGTCCTTGGAAGACTGTCATACAAATGTAAACCTATGGAGCCATGCACATATACTGCTGTACCTTGCTGACATCATATTTCTGCTGTGCTGCCATGCTATGCTGCACCACTTCACTGCTGCCATGTGTTCATATGTTATCCCCTCAGACTCCTGGAACAAAAACATACACAGGTCCGTGACATACCTGTCAATGTGTAACAATACTGCCAGTGCAACATCATACAACATAAGGTCCACAAAAGTACGTTGCATGCTCATGACACATGTTGGTGACCCCTATATGTGTCATGGCAAAACAATACCACATTACACAAATACATGTCAAGTAATATAGTCACCCTGTGCATCAGACATATAGCTTCTTTCCCCTGCATCGATGGTGAGGATGACAGAGATGTGACACAGGCATCATCTCTTGCACAAGGTTATGTGTGGGGGTGCTGGAGGTCTAATCTGGCCCAAATGGTTGACAACATGCGTGTAAGGAAGGGGAGCAGGTTAGATGGACCTTGGAGAGGTGCTGTGTGTGTCTGTAGGTGACTTGCATGTGACAGTGCTGTGTGAGTGTGTGCATGTATGCAGTCAAGCTCAGTGCTAGCCCTACAAGTGTGTATGTTGGACAGCTTTGGACCATACATGGTAGAATTGACAGTTCACTGTTTCTGGCCCCAAACAAGGGAACTATCTCTGCCAGGAGTTGCACTGGTACCATGCCCAAGGTCAGATGCGGTGCTAATAGCTGATGGTGACTGCTGTCTACTGGGACCGTGTGCCTCACTGGACCACCCAGGACCATAAGCCCATGGCCTGTCATGTTGTGGTGTGGACAGCACACTCCCCTCTGTAGCTCCGGATGTACTGCCACTACAGGAGCATAACTGTGCATGGCCATGTGGACTCTCAGAAGATGGTGTTGCTAGCCTACATCCATGAGTCTGACCCCCTAGTCCAACCACATGTTCCAGCACAGACAATGTGTGGTTCAAGATGGACACTGTCTCAGCCAACCATCTGTCCATCAGAGAACTGATCCAGGGTGTCCCCAAGAGGTGGAGGCAGTCACCGATAGAGTATGCAGCATTGATAACCCTAAGCATAAGTCTGGTGTTCTGTTCAGAATCTGCCTGTGTTTCCATGATGGCCTGAAACATGCCCCGAGTGACCCGTGATGTGACACCAGCAACCCTGTCAGTCCACCTGTTTGGGATCCAACCGGCCCTCTGGTTATGGCCAATGTCTACACTCACTGAAGCTATAGTTGCCACACTGTCTTGGTCAATGTTACCACCCTCTGACTGTCCAATACCTGTGGCTTTTGGGACTGGGTATGTGTGGGCATACTAACTGTGTGTGATGACAATGGGAGAAGAAGAGGGATGTCAACCTCTGGGGCAGATTCTGCCCCCAATAACCCCACCTGGGCCTCACTGTGGCCACCATCATCAGAGTCTGAAGAGACACTGACATCAGGATGTGTGGGGGAGAGTTCCCAACCCCGTCATTCACCAGTGGGAACCAAGGCAAAACCACTACATTACTACCTGCACTATTATGCATGTTTACTCCACAAAGACTCATAATAATGGGGATCCACAGCTGCATTACCAATCTCACATCTTCTCATCTCTGCTGTCATGTACAACAGATATCCTCACAACAAAATATGCATTCCATTTCAGTGCTTTATAACAAGCATGCCAGGTAAATCACCTGAAATTTAATTTACCTTTTAGCTATGCAATATGACAGTATACTTGATAAAACAACACTAAACACCCAGTACATCTATCTTAACACATATTTAGGCATACACATTTCTATGCCTAAGGTATGTATGAGCAACTTTTCTGTTTATAGAAGGCATGTTACATTAATTGCCTCATGTGATCCAGGAGGCTTATTTGCTCTTAACTATAACTGCCAAAGTGTTTCTGTTCATTTAACAACAGTGCTGTGATTACGCACTTTAGGAAACATAGGTACATGTTCCAGACTGGAACACATGAAAATTCTTTCTCTGGTTACACTCAACATGAATTGTACAATGGCCATTATTCTGGACCTTAACTTTAATAGCATAAATATGTTCCATAACAATAGAGTATCAAGATTACCAGGAGCAGGACCACGGTCTAGGACAACACTTGACAGACCTGTGAAAAGGTGAGGATGAGGTAATTTCAGTACCACTGCATATTGCAGCACAATAAGGGTAATACCTGCATACATCTCACATGTACAGTAGCTACTGCGTTACATAATGTATTGGTGACATTCTGAGTATGCTTGCATAATGAAGCTTAAACACCACCCCTCAAAAAACTTAGACCTGACAACCACATAAAGGTATGTGCAGCCTGACAGAATGACTGGTACAGTATTACAGTGGTGATCACAGTAAGCTTACCTGCACGCTCCTCTGCTAGGAACACTGTGGCACCCACCTCAATGATGTATGGTGTGATGGATACCTAGGTGCAGTCATGTGTCCCTAAGTTTGCCAAGAATTCCTTAGTGGCCATGAGTGGTTCTTCCACTGCAGGCCCTCCACCAGTGATGGCATGATCCCTAGCTACACCAGCTGCCCTTCATCATGCAGCATTTACCAAGTTGGTAGCATGGTGTCGACCTTGCTCATATGTCCTATCATGGAGGCCACAGGCATTCATCTTCTAGACAAAGTCTGCCCACAATACAGCCCGCTATTCTCTTTTATGCCTCCCCCCTGGATAGGAGTTTGTGGTGATGCTGCCTTAGTCCTTAAAGTATCAGTTCATTCTCAGCATCTGAGAAAGGGGCATGTCTTCTGCGATACATTAGTCCTGAAAGACATAAAAAGGGAAACACATTATAGGATAATATATATGGATGTCCACTATGTAGAGATATGGCAAGAACAAAATGGCTGGCACTATCCACGGCTTGCTCACACATGTCAAAACCCACATTATGACAATATACTACGTTTGTGGATATAACTGAGATAGTATCATTATCAAGGTATTTGCCTGTGTACCATGACAGATTCTGCTGTATGATCATACACCCAACATTCCAGTGTACTGTGGTGTGTCTTCTAAGGCCAGTACCCATTAATATGTCATAAGAGCAGTGCCAGACAAATAGCAGTGTGATTTTACAGCCACTCTATAGTGGCAGTCTGACATAACCAGTATGCTACACTGACAAAAGACAATGCAACCCTGATGTATTATAGGTCCCCTGTAGATGTAAGTCTGTAATCCCTATTCCCCATACCTCTATCCTCCCATCTGCATCCTGTTATATACAAACAGTCACATACCTGCTAGAGTGCAGTACTCCATTGTTGAAATTTGTGTCTGGTAAAGTTCAACAAAGGTGTGCTATGTGTGAGAAAGTCTCATACAGACTATGCCCCCATAGCCAGCTGCTTGCAGTTTTAACATGCTGCTCATTAGCAGGTAATTTCCTGTAAACCAAATATGCGCCTCTGATATGCTAATTGCAGCATAAACATCTGAAATACACTATCTTTAGCCAATGACATGCAACCACTGTGCAATACATAAGGGTTTCATCTAGACCAGGGCCGCTTTCGTAACTGTTGACATGGACAGTACTGGAGTGAGGAGAATACATTGTCACAGAGGGTAGGTCTGTCTGTAGTGGAAACCTTTACATAGAACTGTGTGTACCCTAGCCTGCAGCTGCTGCTGCAGTTAATAGACATAGGCAGAGGGTGTGAACACTTTGGAGGACAACAAGCTGTAGGTGTACCTGTGTCAGCTGTGTCAGTCTTCTAGAGGCAGAGCCAGGGTAGGGGTAGACTTTACACTCCAAGTATGGTATGTGTTTATGGTACATATGTTAGGCAACTGTGTCAGTAACAGAGTACTAGGTGACATACATGCTATATGGATATGTGAAGTGTGTCCATATCTGCAGGCCTGTGGCTTCCAGCACTGAGAAGCAGTAACACTTGCATTGCTTTGTTTGGATAAGGAGTGCATGAGTAATTCATTAACTGTTGACTTCACAATAATGTACTTGAAATGTAACACAACACCAGCTTTGAACCCAAAACTGTGAGTGGCAAAATGTACTGTATGCAAGGCACTTAACAAACTGAGCTACTGAGTCATTTCTAGAGCAGGTGTATTTGCAAGATATATGGGCACACATACAGGCTGTGACAACTATTTTCCACATCCATCAATTTGTGCATGGCTTTATATGGCTGTATTTCTGCACCAGCATCCCAATTGTACATGCACTTTGCCACTGATGCCTTAGCAGGTGTCTTTCTACATGCTGCTGATAACAGGGCACATTTACCTGCTATCACAGGCCTCACTTGCATCCATAATCATGTCTTTGGCTGTCTAATGGTTTACTATTGCACCATAGTCCAAGGTAGACTCCCATTTATTCCATTACTTTTAATTCCAGTTTGTGTGACATGGAGCGGTCGCAGCTCTGCTGAAACACTCCTAATGAATTTAACAGGCAATTACTTATGTTTTGTTTATACCACCTGTTTTAAGAAAGAGTTGCATGGGATGGTGGGTTAATGCAGTGTGCTCTAGGTGTGATGTGCTCAGGTATGAAACATTGCAGAGGTGTTTATTTTGTAAAACTGTCGTACAATGTGGAAAACACATACAGTCATTATAGCTTTATTTAGCTGACCTAAGCAAAGCTGCATGATGCCACACATCATTCATCTCCACACTAAAAAAAATAAAGAAATAAAAAAGGGGAGATAAAGGGTGAAATGGGGGCAAGCAGGTAGGGATGTGCAGGAATAGCTATCCATTTGTTTAACAGCAACAACTCTGCACTTTAAAAAATTTGTATCTAAATTTGAACTGTCGCCCCCAGAGAGATGGGTGATGACAACATAAATGCGTTGTCAAGACTGTTGGACCAAATTACGTGGGTCCAGTGGACACATGTGAAATGGAGAGCTATGTATGGGATGATATTTTTTGGGGGGACAGACGCCCATTGTTTTTCTTTAAGGTGAGTGTGTAATGTTGGGGAAGGGACATAGGTACATGTGGTAGAGGTAAGTTGGGTAGGTGAGGATGCATTTGCAAACAGACAAGACAGCAGACAGGGTTGGTGTGTGACACATGAGAGGGGTGAACATCTTGGATAGGGATGGTGTTGTGGAATCTGAGTCCCATATGCCTCCAGATGTGGCAGCAGCATGACTCATTTCCCCACCCATGGGACTGTCAGCACTACTTCTTCACTACCCATAGGGTGACTTTCCTGGCGGCTGGGCACCAGGGCAAGGTTGCCCCACCAGTTTGGCCAGAATGCCTTTAATCCGGTACAGGTGCTGGTCATAGCCATGGTGGACTATCCTGCACACCAGAACTGGTAGCTCATCCTGGGTGACTACTCTCCCTCTGCCACCGCTCCCAGAGGGGATCCCATTCCCTGGGGCAGTACTACCGAACACAACAGGGGCAGGAGAGGAAGCACCACCAGTCTGGGTCCCAGACATGCTGGGAACCGATGCCATGCCAGTTGAGGCAAGTTAGGGGGAAAAGCCAGAAATGGCCTACTTTGACGTGCTGTGATATATGAGTTTTATAGCAATACGTTATGGTTAGTAATAACCAAACCATTGTTAGTATTAACAGAAAGGAACATCATGTTTATTAATCCAAATACATATTAATATATATTATGTGCAACACAACATTATGTAACATAACAGTCAGTATGGTAACAGCATGCCAGTGTGAAGTAAACCATAAGACCAACACAACAGTTAATTTAGCAACATATGTTATTACATCACAATTTTTCAAAATATAGTTAAACAAGTTATGTTAATATTAAATCATAGTAATACATAACAATAATGCATATATTAAGATAAGGGGTGGGGATAGAGATAGAAAAAAATTCCATTAGTGACATTGCAGATGATATCACTGACAACACTGGTAATACATACTTCTACAGGTGTGTACTGGCAGTTGTGATTACAGTGACTACAATTCTCCTATAGCTGTTGTAGCATGTACATGCCTCTCAAGGTGATAGCAAGGGTCAATAAGGGCCAAGCACTAACAAATACAGGTACACACCTACACAGAATGGTTTCACATAATGTGGACATATATAACTACCAGGGTGGTCTATAAATGAATTTGGTAATACATTGCATTCCAGGTAATAATTTATGTATTAAACATGTGACAGATGGATTAGTCAGTTTTAATTACATTATGAGAAATCATGACACTTAAGAGGCATGTTTGTGTACAGTAAGTAAACTAGACAGCCATCATGGCTTAATTGGCGAACATGGGAGTAGAACCCAATAGATGTAACTGCAGGGGTCATCAGTAAATAATTTAATAATTGACTGCAGCAGCATAGTACAGACATGCAAGAGATACAATCATAGTTGGATTACACATATTTATTTCTGAATCAACAATGCTGATGACCACATTCTTGGTATTGATTGTAACATTCTGTGAGATCTAAACACAATATCTGGACATAATATTGGCTAACTCACAAATAACATTATTGTGCTCCTAGGGAGAGAGAAAATGTGAGCATTACATGACTGATACTGAAAATATAGTGCTACATATCACTGGATTCAAACCCAGGACTGTGTGTGGCAAAATGCACTGTGTACAAGGAAAATAACAGACTGAGCTACTGAGTCACTGCTAACTGTTGGGTAATGGATACTTTCCTGGAGATCACATGAAAACATACTATGAATTGAGCAATACAACTTACAGGCCATTCCTCTAGCATTTTAGTACTGTTACAGTGTTATACTAGACTGCAGTGACAGTAGAACACATATGCATGGAATACAACCATACTGCATATATTACTACATCTTTATTTCACTTTCAACAATGCTGGTGAACACATATTGTTATTGGTTTGAAATATCTGTGAAGTCCGCCATGGCGTGGGCTACCTCATCCATATACCTTATTACCTGAAGTCTGTGGAAGAGAGATCATTATGTGACCGATACTGGCCTAGAGACAGCCTTGAACAGCACTATGAGTTGAGCAATACAGTTCGTGGCCCATTAGATTAGCATTTTTACAGCTATTACAGTGTTACACTTGACTGCAGCAACCTTACTATAGACAATCAATGCATACAGCTCTACTGCAATGGTTATGACATGACAATCCTGGTCTACACCATTTTCCTTGCTGTTATTGGTACTGTTTCTTATTTTTATTAAACTACAGTTGTTATTCATTTATTGCACTATGGCTCTATTTCCACATTTATTGCAATACAGACTTTCTTGTATATACTTTATTGCAGTTAGTGCTTTACTCTTTCATGCCTACTGTACTACAGTTAGTATACTATATCCTACTCACCACACTCATGGGGCAACCTGGCCAGGCCCCCGGCATGGGACTCGACATTGTGAGCCCTCTTATCTGCACCTGTTGGGAGAAAAGCACACCACTATGTATACCAATTTTGCAGACATTCAGCTTTCATTTTGTTAACATAGCAGAAAACATACTTACTTACTTGTAAGGCATTCCCTGCCCTCAGTTCTTGGAACCAGGTGTCCAAGGTTCCCCTCTTTTGCCTTTTCAGGTCATCATGGTGGTGACAACACTGCTCACCTTGTCCAGGGGATGCCAGTAACACTGGTGAGTTCTCTGGTCAATTGGTCCCAGGCCTCCACCTTACATTCTGAGCCCTGGAAACTGCCCTGCAGCAGTCTGATGTCATGTTTTTTTTATGAGGAGCCCAACCATGACCCTGGACTCCTGAATGCCCCACCTCTGCAGCCAAAAGAGCACACCTTCACCAACACCACCAGCTATACCGACAGTTGATTGAACTCCAATGGATTCTGCAGAATTCCCCATATTGCGCTTAATATAGGCTGCTTTCCCACCCTTACATGATATTGAGCAACATTCAAAAAAGTGATGCATCACATTTAGCAGAGCTGAGCAGTGTGAAAACTCACAGAACCATGGTTTTAGAGAAGCTTAGCACCGCACAAACATTAGCAGCCATTAGCAGGTTTATGCGGTGCTTAGCTTGCTTGAGCAGAGTTCAGCAGTGTGCAGCAGTGCTACATTTTACATTTTTATTATTAAATTGTAGAAAAATAGTGCAGAACAATACAGACATGCTCTGCCTGTTATGGATTCAAACCCAGGACATACTACACATATAGCAGTAAATCTACCCAATAGCTACTTAGATATTATGAAAACTGGTATACATTCAGATATACCACTGAGCTACCTGTTAGCATTGCTGAGCACTCTGCCCTGCCTTGCAAACATGTGTAAATAAAACTTTAAATAAATCATTTATTATATCCGGTTTCTATTTTTAGGTGTCTGGTAGGTGTCACTATGTATATATGAGCTCTTCTTGGCTTTGCTGCATTCCGTGCCGCACCACACAAACATGCAGTTAAAAAAAATTAAAAAATCAGGGAAATATAACACATCATTGAAATGACATATTACACATTTGACACACTTTATAACATTACTACTGTGACGGGAACCATTTCAGGGAGCCTCAGACTCATCTGCAGTCACGGTTAGCTGCTAAACCTCTCCCTACACTGATTCAATATCCATGTTCCTCAGCTCTCCCTTGGCAGTGCTCCATCATTAATATGCATGGTGAGCTGCTGAGGGGGAACCATGGCCGTGTACATGAATACATTCCATGTAGGCTCTACACAGTGCCTACATGGATTTTATTAAATCCTGGGGTTGGAATTGTCTGTCTCAGACTCCATTGAAAATTGGACTTGTCAGATATTCTATACATACATGCATACATTCATATATACATGCAAAGAAAGAACTTCTGTATTTATAATGTGGGTGTTTTTGCTATTTGGTCAAATGCATATTTACTAAAAAATCGACTACAAGAATTCATTTCACTATGACTAGAACAGAAAATTCATATGATATCCTATCATTTCACATCATACCATATTACAAATGCTATAGTGTTTCAGCAGAGAAGTTGTCCCCCCACTAGTAAATGAATACTTCTAATTCTACAGGTGAGACTCACATACCATGCTTTCAATTTTTAAAGATACATAAATAAAATAGAAGATAAAAATCACATTTTAGATAGTTCCTCTTTATGCAATAAACAGCAAGGTCTGCAAAAACCATTAAGTAAAACATCAATGTGTTATAAAAACAATTACCAAAATTCATGAAGCCTAACTTCGCACTAAGCATGTTTGCATGATGAATAGTGAATCTGTGATTCATTAAACATCTGTACATACCGCCCATAACAACAAGACAAGGGTAAGTGGCACAATATACCAATGAAGGCATAATTAGACAGTTTACATGCTAATGAAACAAATCAACATGAAGAAGTAATTCAGGAACATATAAAAACTGTACGTAAACACCTCAGTCCCTTTAGCCCTGAATTCTAAAACTCTTTGGAATACAGCCACAAAGACACTTGGAAAAATGTTAGGGGTTACTGACACTATCATTAATCTATATGTGCAACAAGCTTTAATACAAGGTGCTGCTGCTGGCAGACCTCAGACTAGAAAATGAAGAATGCTTAGACCATGTTTGACTTAGCATGGACATTATACTATTTAATTAATAGTGAGCTACAGGATGGAGAAGGAAATTTTAGAGCAAATAATCAACTTCTGCCACCCTCACCTTAGACTCTGATGAAGTCATGGAGAACCCATCACAGTGAAACCAATGTATGCGTGGCATTATATATACTAGCTACAGGCACATTTTGCAGACCAACAGGGGACATACTGAAGGTATAGCTGGGCTTCACACTCAAGAATATTGCACCAATTTACCAATGCAATGCTGCATGTAAGGGAGCATCTAGTTTCCAAGTTACTTGGAAGACAGAGCTACCACCATGCATCATTTCTATATAATAGCACATTTCCCTCAGGTTTTGAGGACCATAGACTGCACACACATAATAAGAATAATAAAATTAAATGGAAGTAAATACTGTGGGAAGAAATAGCCAGGGAATTGTTATGGCTAGGCTTGTATAGCCGATAGCCTAGTACCAACCTATGAACCTATAAGTCCCACCTGTAGTTTGGTAAATTCTTCTCTGTTCAATGAAGCTTGTGACTGTTCTGTAATCTCCTCCATACCAGCCAACAACACAAAACCAAATAAAAAAATCAAATAAAATAGTTAAAGCAGATAAGTTTCCTAAACAATTTTTAGTATGTGACATATCTCATAGTACGCACACGGTTGAGTTTGATAGTCAAGATAGCAAACAGTGTCCAGAACATAATGATAGGAATAAAACCCAAGTGGAAAACATTATTCATACTTACAATGGGTTTAAGGTGTTTAATTATACTGATATGAACATTACTCCAGAATTTTTTACATTATTCAGTAAAGGTATGAAATTTATTCCATCTACGGGTTTCCAACTTGTGGATATTATTAAAGAAGTCAAATTATTTTGTCGAAGACTCAATTTAGCTATGCAGTTTAGAGAACATAACACACAACAAGGACCAACTGAACATCTTGGATTAAAAAAGAAAAGTACGTATATACCCATATCAAATAATCAAGTGGGTAATTATGAGAAGATGGTGTGTCATGATATTTATAAATTTAAGAAAAATCTTAAGACCAACAGTTGTTATAAGCTAGATATTGAGGACAATTTGAATGAAGTAGAACGACAATGCTTAAATCAATTTATCAGCAATAAGGATATTAGATTAATGAAACCCGACAAAGGGGGCGGAATTGTGATATATAATACATTTGATTATGTTAATGAAATGCATAATATTTTGTATTCATCAAATAATTATGAAGTAGTGTTGTTAAATGAGATTAATAATGGTAACAAAAGAATTGATCTAACATTAGAAGAATATTTTATTGATCATAGAATTACCAGTGAGATCTACTAATATTTAAAAGTTGAATATCCCACTCTGGCTACTATTATAGGAATTCCCAAAGTACACAAGTGTATCACCCAGCCTCCTTTTAGGCCTATAGTTTCTGGTTCAAGATCCAAAACATATCCTTTAGGAGTCGCCATTGATAGAGGGGTAAAGCCTATTTATGAAAAAATCACTCACTTAATAAAGGATTATTGGACGTTTCTTAGCTTACATCAGACATATGGAATAAGGATCTCATTTTCATCACCATAAACGTAGTGGATCTTTTTTCATGTATCCCTAAGGATATAGGTTTAGAGTATTTCACTAACAGTCTGAGAAAGTTTTCAAACATGGACTGGGACCGCATATGCCTTATGGTAGATATTATGGGACTAGTTTTGGACCATAATTATATACATTTTCAAGGTGAATATTTTAGGCAATGCAAAGGTGTGGCTATGGGGGCCTCTTGTGCCCCCGTTTTCGCCAATCTAGTCATGTTGGAATGGGAAACAGAATATGTGTTCAAGAGCCAATTTTATTCCAATATAACATATTATACACGATATTTGGATGATTTATTCATCTTATGGAAGGGGTCAAAAGAGGAGATTAATTCTTTTATGGAATTTATTAATGGCACAACAAATTTTTTAAAGTTCACTCATAACATCAGTGAGAGTGGCATAGCATATTTGGACACATATATTAGCCATTCTGATAAGGGATTTATTTCACAAATTCATAGGAAGGGAACCTTTTCAAATGACTATATTGAATTTAATAGTTATCACCCTCCCCATATATTCAGAAATGTCTACAAAGGACAATGTATTAGGGCAGCTCGTATGTCATCTACTAGAGAAATCATGAATAGGGAAGTTGACCGAATAAGTAATATGTTTAGTAATCGAGGATACCCCTCAGCCCTATTATCACAAGTTTCCAACTATGTGAAGAATGAATGGGGTAAAAAATTTCCACCTTTATTCGGCCAGTCTTTAGATTTTATGAAGATTCATAATAGAAAGAAGGGATATGACGATGTAGGTATGTGTTGTAATTGAGTTTGCGTCTTGATGTATATACCTTACACGAAGTATATTAGAGATATTTTAAGACAGCACTGGAACTTAATAACAGTAAATGATGATACAGGTTCGGTTTTGGGCAATTATCTGAGTTTTGTATATAAAACAGCACCCAACATTAAAAAATTATTGGAGAAAGCTTCTAAACAAAAAACTGTACACAATACAAAGCTGTCGATGGGAACTAGAAAATGCGGTACCTGCAAACAATGTTATGCCATAAATGAGGTAGGCAATATTAAGTTAGGAGATATCAACAAGACTAATATTAAATGCAAAGCAGGAAATTGTAGCACCAAACAAGTCGTATATATTGCTACATGTTATGCCTGCAGCGCATTCTATATAGGCAAAACAGAGAGAGCCCTTAGGAAACGAGTATATGAACATATTTATAAGATAAAGATTAAAGACAATAACAATGCCCTTTATAAACACATATCTATATATGGTGAATCACATGGTTTTAAATTTGCCATTATAGATTATGTAGAAGCATTTACTTATGGGGGAAATTGGAAAGCACTTTTAGCCATGAAAGTAAGTGGCAAATTTTGACAGATGCCATTAGGTCACCTGGCATAAATGAAAATATAAGTATTAAACCATTTTTAATCATGGCATAGATATATCATGGATGTTGCCATTGTATTTTGATTTTTGTTGACTTGTTACAATTTATGAGCACTAGTCATGCAAGTTTTACCATTTCACTATTACATATATTTGGAGTATGTTTTAAGATGAAGTTAGTACGTGCAGAGTGCATTTTATTGCATTTTATTTTATTTATCATAATCATTTTTATTTTACATTGTCATTATATTTATATTGTCATTTTTTTATATTAGCACACTGGATCTGTTGAAATGCTTAGTTGTTTTTAGCATAGTAGTATGTATATATGGAGTTATTATGACTATGTCTCTTTAAGAGCTCCATTTCCTTTTGAATTTTTGGCGCCAAAAAGGTTATTTAAATGTGAACAGCAAGTATTCCATTTTGGTTCTGAGGAAGTCTGATTTTTAACAGATGCAAGCGCTAAACCTTATTTTCAAAAAAAAATTAGTTTTTATCATTATGACTGGATTTAGCCTGAATTTTGGTGGAACACTAATGTTGGCTATACGTGTGTTATACTCTGTTCGAGCTGTGCAGAAGTTACTATATCTTTATATTTGATAATGAAAGCTATTTGCAATGACATGTAGTGGCCATGGGGACCCTGTGTGCCAACAGCTATGATAATCTGGTGTTAGCACAGTGGGACAATATTAATGTATTGAATAATAACCCATTTTGTTCCAAATTGGCTATGTATCAACATTTTATCAATGACATATATTTTATATTGAAAGGAGATT
Source organism: Protopterus annectens (assembly GCF_019279795.1). Taxonomy (NCBI): domain Eukaryota; kingdom Metazoa; phylum Chordata; order Ceratodontiformes; family Protopteridae; genus Protopterus; species Protopterus annectens. The sequence goes on from NC_056741.1 coordinate 991,052,724, forward strand.
TAACTGAACTGGAGAGACTACATGAATATCTGGAAGGAACCACAGACTTTTTGAAATTTACTACTCAACAAGACTATGTTTCTATTGAATTTTTTGGATGTACACTTGCATCAAGATAAAGAAGGGAAGATTGCAAGCAGTTTATTTAGAAAGTCATGTTGGAAAAATAGTATTTTTGTAAAGTCTAGCATGCACCCTAGACATGTACAAAAGAACATACTGAAAGGGCAATTTTTAAGAACATCTAGACTTCGCACAAAGGATGAAGATTTTAGAAATGCTACATTTGAAAATGGAAAAACATTTTGAACAGAGAGGTTATAATATTCAAGAAGTTAAATACATTTCTGATTATGTGAAAACAATTCAACATAATGGAGACCTTATTTGTCTAGTGAATCTTTGGGAAATGCATTCAACAACAATATGCAGGATTATACAAAAAAAAACAAGAAATAAGAATTGTGTATACATATACAGAGAATATTAAATATATATGTGATGCCATATGGAACAATTGGAAGATTTTGCATACTGATGAAGAGTTTGAGGATAATGGGAGATAAACCACAAGTTGCTTTTAGGAACAGGAAAAACTTACAGCAACTTGTATGTATAACAAGAACAAAGAAGTTATATCTGATCGCCTTGGTACATATCTGTTTCGTCATGTTTACATTTAGGAGAAAGACTTTATATATCCAGTCTCTGAAAAAATATATTTTTAGATTTTATGCTGATTGTACCACTAAGAATGTAGTTTATCTAGCTGCCTGTGACTCTTGTGCAAGCTTCTATGTGGGGAAAACTATAAGACATTTAAAAGAGAGAATGTCAAAACATGTCAGCACCATCAGACTATGTGAATTTAAGAATCCCCTTATGAAGCATATAAATAAGAATGTGGGACGTAAGTTCCATTTTAGGCTACTACAGATATTAAAACCTAGGGCAAGAGGAGGGGATATTAGTAATAATGATGATTTAGCAGAAACGTCCTGGATTGGAAGCTTACAATCTTATAGACCCCAATACTTAATATGCACTTTCCTCTAAAACTGGCTTTCAAAGGACGGAGACTGAAGAGGCACATATAATTGCTTTAACCTTTAGGTATATATGATATATGCACCTCGGTAATAACGGGTTATATAATGCACTAGAAGTCATTATATGGTAATTCCTAACAGATGACTGGTTGGATGAAGATCAAAGCCTTAATGTGAACGGAACCTGAAGTTACCAGTTTCTCAGCTGAATTAGTATGATCTGATATGATGCCGGAATATTAATTCTATCTGAGATGCTATGGCCATATGTCTCTTTGTTCAAATACTGAAACTACTGATTTGAAATGAGTATATGTTGTTGGAAGGAAATAGTTTAATGGGGAAGCTCAAGAGTAAGGAGATAAACCTACATGAGTGAGAGTATCACAAATGCCAGACTTATTGAATTAGGGTATCATAAATACCAAACTGGCTGGAATCCGAAGTCAGATAAAAGATGACTAGCAGTTAATATGTATGGTCTCATTGGTTGTTATATATTATCAGTAACCAATGGAGAGTATTTATCATCAAAAGGAAATGGTCTAATGAGGAGACTCGAGCATAAGAGAAATAGCTTGTTATTGGCTGAGATAACTAAGATCTTGGATTAACTGTAAATTTTAAAAATAGACTTAGTTGATTCACAATTGTCCCAATGGCAATATTAAGAGCTATTGGTTGGCTGGATGAAGAATGAAGTTCCAGCATGATGACTTGCAGTTCAAATAAATGGATTCGGAGTCAATAATCTTGTTAGTTGTTACTAAAGTATTGATTAAAAGAAACAATTATGTTATAGCCATAAGCCTTTCAGATATGGTGCTTAATGAATAAGTTATTTTGATAAATAGAGAAGATACACTATTATAAGGAAATAGTTTGATGAAGAAATGTAAGTGTAAGAAAAGAAATCAGCTTGGCTGGCACCTTCAGATTGGCTGGAATCCGAAGCTGGACTGAAGTGATTTGCAGTCTAAATAAAAGATTTTATTGGTCCTCACTGAAGGTACTAGTAACCAATGGAGTGCACGTATCATAGAATGAAAGTGATCCAATGAGGAAGTTTGTGTATAGGAAGAAAAGCCTATTATTGGGTGAAGTGAATGGGACTCTGGACTGGCTGGAGTCAGTAGTTAAATGATATGTCGCTATAAAGCATGAACTTATTGGCCTCCATTGGAAACATTAAGAACCAACAGGATAATCATATTGCCCAATGGGATTTGATGAAATAGAATGTATGTATTTATTATGCCAGTTTGGCTGAATTAGACTTTGTCTTCTTCATGAGCAATGATTATCTATTATTCTAGCATTGAATATGGAGTACCAGTTTATTGAGAGGATATGCTATCATGAAGAAACAGTCCAATGAAAAAATGCAAGCATAAGAAGAAAAAACAGCTTGGCTAGGATGATTAAGACTTCAGATTGTTTGGAGTCTGAAGTTAGATGACTTATGGTCTAAACAAAGATTTTATTGGTTCCCAGGAAGGGCATTAGTAATCAGCGGGAAATGCATATTGCAGAAAGAGAGTGGTCCAATGAGGAGGTTTAAGTGCAGGAAGAACAGCAGGTTACTGGCCAAGGTAATTTGGACTTTTATTTATTTTATTTATTTTTTTATTTTACATTTGTTGACCGGGCTAGTCTGGCTGGATACATGTCCATTTTCAGCAGAGGCCCGAGGAGAAAAGCTCCACTATATACTAGTAACTTACAATAAACAAAAAATATACAAAACATATAAGAAAATAAAGGACCATTATTATGTAGTATAGTAACAATGCAGAGGTAGTTTAACAAGAACTAAACAATAGTGAGGAATCATTATCCCATAATATTTGCAAGAGTAGGACTGCTAAAAAATGAAGAAGAGAGAAAATAGTAACACAAGAAGAGTCTATAAATATTTACACCATTAACAAATTAGGATAAAACATGTTGTGCCGGGGCACTAGTTTTAGGATAGAGATTTGCACAGAAGTGATCAGCATCTAGGTTAAATAAAAGGAGAGATGACAGGTTGCAGTGATATATCAAGTATAAGGAGAATAGATAGTATAGGAAAAGTAATAAGCAGGTGGGTCGCTAGGTGCACTACACTGGAGGGATAGAAGTAGTGACAGAGGCAAGTAGAAGTGAATGGAGAGGACTGTAGAGATGGATTGTTTGCTGAGCTCAGTCAGCATTAGAGCAGGGGCATAGCCAGTGGGATTGAAAATAGTTTCTTAGTTGTTTTTTGAAAAGGTGAGATGAGCCTAAAGTGGTCAGTTCTATGGGAAGTTTATTCCAGTATGAGCCAACAGCATTAGCAAATAAGGAGTCACCTGCTTTATTATGAGATTTGAGAGTAGCTACTAGAAGTTTGCTGGCTGAGCGAAGGGAAGTAAGATTTTTGTATGGGGCAATGAGGTTATTAAGTATGGGTGTAATAGAGGGGTAATGGAGAATTTTATAAATAATGACTAATTGATGTAGGAGAATTAGATTTTGAAGTTCAAGCCAGTTAAGGTTTTTGAGATTAAGACAATGGTGAGTACGGAATGGGGAACCTGTAGCAAACCTGGCAATACTATGGTAGGCTGTGGCAAGTTTCTGAAGGTTAGCTTTTGAAATGTTGATAAACGATGGAGAGGCATACAATAGTGTAGAGATGAGATGAGTTTGGGCAAGAGACACTCTGGTGGTTGCAGTAAGAAAGGGCTTAAGTCTATAGAGGGCACCTATCTTTTTATTAACAGCCTTGATAGTTAGATCAATGTGGCAGTCAAAGTTTAGTTGATTGTCTATAGTAACACCTAGTAGTTTAGTGGAACAATCAGGTTTAATGATAGTGCCATTGCCAGACACAATGGAAAAGGAGATTGGGGCAGATTTAAGGGTTGGGGTGAAAAGTAGTAATTTGTTTTTTTGGGGATTAAGGAGGAGACAGATATGTTGGAACCATTTTTCTGCTGCCGTAAAGACTTTTTCGGTGGAAGAGTGAAGTTCTTCTGGAGATAAAGCAGAACAGATGAGAGTTGAATCATCAGCATACTGAATACAAGTGGATGTCGGGAGTGAAGTAGACAGGTTATTTATAAATATGGAGAAGAGAAGGGGACCTAAGATGGATCCTTGAGGGACACCAATAGTGACTGGGAGCTGAGAGGATATATGGCTGTCCCAGAGGACTGCTTGTTTTCTATCTTTCAAATAAGAGTCAAACCACTGTAATGCCAAAGAGTCAAGTGAGAGAGATTTCAAAGTATCTAGGAGAAGTTGATGGTTGACCATATCAAAGGCTTTTGAGAGGTCCAGGAATAAGGCAGAGGAGAAAAGGTTGTTATTGCGATTTTTGTTGATCATGTCTGTGAAGGAGAGAAGGGCAGTGGAAGTACTATGGTAGGGCCTAAAACCATGTTGGGAGTCTACGAGTAGGCTATTTTGCAAAAGATGATGTAAGAGTTGATGGTGTATACAACGTTCCATAATTTTAGATAGTGGAGATTGTAGGGCTATAGGCCGGAAATTAGAAAGTTCATTAGTGTTACCTCCTTTATGCAGAGGAATGATATGGGAGACTTTCCAGCAGGATGAATAGTAGATTCGGTTATTGTTCTGTTAATTAAGATGGAGACTGGGTAAGCTAGTTCTGCTGCTGCTAGTTGCAGATATTCAGCTGGTAGTTTGTCGGCTGAAGGGGTGCATGGTTTAAGTTTAGAGAGTAACTTACGTATGTGGGTTTTGGAGACTGTACTAAATTTTAGAATGGGGGTGTTATTTTGAGGGGAGGTCTTTTGAAGGGAAGGGAGGGGAGTCATGGTGTTTGCTAGAGAGGTGACTGTTTCAGAGAAGAAGTTGTTGAATGTATTGGCTATTATATTGGGTGGGGTCTGAGCTAAGATAGCTGGTGTAGGTGTTTTGGTATTCCCTGGATGGAGCAGTTTATTGATTCCTGACCAGAATTTTTTGGGGTTGTGATTTTGGTTTTGTTGATATTGAAGGTAATAATTTTTTTATCAAGATAGGTGAGTTTTTTTGTAGTATTTCTAAGGTGTTTGAAGTTTTGATGGTCAGTTGGGTTTTTAGTAGTTCTCCATTTTGTCCATAGTTTATTCCTAGCTAGCATTGTTTGTTTGTTTTTTTTGGAAAGCCAAGGGGCAGCTTTGGATCCTATTCTAATTAAGCGAGAGGGGGCATGACGCTGGAGAATTTGTAGGAAAGTGTTATTGAAATGGGTAACTGCTTCATCAAGTGGGAGGTGTTTTAGAGCTGACCAGTTACATTCTTTGAGTTCATTAAGGAAAGTAGGCAGGTTAAAGTTTTTTTTGTTACGTACAGTACGATAAGTAGCCTGTTTGAGATTGTTATTTTTTTGTTTAGTGATGTAGGTGAGGAGATGGTCGTTGATATTGTCTGGGAGTATTCCGGTTTTATATGAGAGGGGATTGTTGTTGATCAATATCCAGTCCAGGATGGCTTGTTTATTGGTTGATTTGTGAATTCTAGTAGGGGAGTTTATGGTTTGTTGAAAGTTAAAGAGATTGAGGTGAAAGGTAGGTTTGGGAGAGATGCAGGAGTTTCAATCAATATTAAAGTCTCCTAAGATTATGGTTTCTTGAGGAAAGCTACAGGAGACCCAGCTAAGAATATTTTCAAGTGTATTTAAGTTATTGCCTGGAGGGATATAGGAACATATTATATAAATGGCTTTGCTCTTATTTACTTGGAGTTTGCTACAGAGTATTTCAGCATTGGCTGGGGAGGGAGGCAGGGAGTCAATTAAGGCCACCTGCAGTTGGGATTTGTATAGTAAGGCCACTCCCCCACCCTTTTTGTTAAGACGATCTTGCCTTAAAGTTCTATAGCCAGGAGGAGTGATTTCGTTGTCTCTGGTACCTGGTTTAAGCCATGTTTCAGTGAGACAGAGGATATCAAATGCATAGAGGTCAATTAAAGCATGGAGTTGTGTGATTTTATTGTTGATGCTACGAATATTTAGGTGTGCTATAGAAAGGGAGTTAGAAGAGAAAGGTGAACTGAAGTTGTTAGCAGTTTGGTTTGAGAGGGTGTGGCTGAGAGGATTATTGGGGCCAGGGTTGGGGTGGATGCCCCCGTGTAACAGTAAAAGTGTTTGTGGGATTGGAAATATTTTTGAGTTTTTGGAGGGCATTAGATAAAACTTTCTAGTGGTTTGAAACCTGTTATGGTGTAATTTGTGAGAGAGAGGGGGAAGGTAGGGACAGGATGATAGGATATTAGTATAGGTTTGTTCAGCTAGAGGAAGGATAGAGGTTGTGTGTTTAGCTAAATTAGGAGATCTGCTAAGGGTATGATACTCGTAGGAAGTAAGAGTATAGTATAAAAGAAGGATGTTAAGGAGTAGCAGAAAATAAAGTAGTTTAAGGCTTAAAGGCATATTTTTAGTGAGGTGAGGTTAGCAAGGTTGGAAATTGGAGGAGTCGGATGGTGGAGAGTGGGGTGTGGCAGTTAGGAGTATGGAGAGTGGGGTGTGGTAGTAAGACAGGAGTGTGAGTGAGGCAGGAAATGAGATAGGATGTGAGTAAATTGGAGGTGTGGCAGAGGAAGTATAAGGGTAGGGTCCCTGGGGGTGGGTGGGAATTGGGGGTAGGGAGAGGAGCGGAGTGAGCCTGCAGGGCGAACGGAGTGGGAAGAACCAGTGAGGGGACCAATGGCAGTAAAACAATCTGAGAAGAAGAGAGAAGCACTGTGTATAGTGCAGGGTAAGAGTGAACTATAGGGTAAAGTACAGGGAGGAATATGGTGGGTTTTGGGAGATAAAATAATTGTATGGTAGCTAAGTGAGGTAGCAGAGTTGGGTGCAGTAGATTAATATAGAGGGGTTAAGACTAGGGGATAACAGGAAGCAAAGTTCTACTGTGAGGATAAGGGAAATAATTTGTTTTCTAATAAACAGGGCGCCACCTAGTGGCCATGTCCAGGAATAACGAGAGACAGAGCAAGCAGAGAGCTCACCAATGTGATGTGTCTAGGTAGAGGAGAGAGTTGCCTCAAGGACAGAGATGAAGAAGGAGGGTAAGAGAGGGTCACTTAACTGCTACTGGAGGGGGGGTAGGCTGCTGGTTAACTTGGGAGGGAAGTCAAATAACCTGGAGAATAAAGTTAAAAAATACAATAGTAGGACATACTTTCCAAAAAGGACTATTCAGGGTAGAAAGTCTTAGTGGGGAGGACGTATAAATCCTATTCAGGACTTTGTTCCTTAATATGGATTCCACGGGGCTTCTTAAGCATGGGTAAAGTCAGGAACTCAGGTGTACACGGTTTCCAAAAAGGACTATTCAGGGCAGAAAGTCTTAGTGGGGAGGACGTATAAATCCTATTCAGGACTTTGTTCCTTAATATGAATTCCACTGGGCTTCTTAAGCATGGGTAAAGTCAGGAACCCAGGTGTACATGGATTAGGATATTCACTTCGAGCCCGAAGAGATGCAGCAGCCCAAGGGGATAGTACATAGGGATGGATCAGCTTAGTTGAGTCTGAAGTAAGACTAAGATGATTTGTGGATGAGAAGAATGATTTCATAGGTCTCCAGTTGTGATACTAAGACTAATATAATATTTATAACATCAAATGGAATTTGGTGATGTGGAATATATTTATTACACTGAATGGTTGACTTTGACTCTTCCTCCTTTATATATGTGATGATTGGTTATTATCTTTGTATTTTCACTGAATAGTCATGTAATGTGTTTCACTAAAAATTAAATATTCTGATAGAAGGATGAGGTTTTAAATAACTGTTTAAATAGGATGTGTGCTTATAGTCCGATGGATCTGAAGAAGTTAGTTTTAACCTGAAAGCATTTATCCATACACATTTTTATTGGAAGCCTTTTATTAAACCTGTTTTATACTTTTAACCTATCTGTGGTACCTTTGTTAGTATTTTTATTTTATATATATATATATATATATATATATATATATATATATATATATATATATATATATATATTTCTGTATATATCTGTATACACACACACACACACACACACACACACACACACACACACACAAAAACACGCGTGCGTGTGTGTGTGTGTGTGTGTGTGTAAGAGTGCGTGTTGGGGGGTCTACAAGAACACAGTCATAGCAGTTCTGCTAGCACCATGCCAAGGAATCCTGGACAGGAGTGCACCATGTATGGTAGAGGATTCAGTTCACTGCCCCCACTCTCAATGACATGAACTGCCAGAAATTCTATGATCCTGGATAGAAGTTAGCATGCTACCTGAGCATGAATGATGTCTACTAGATGACCTTTCATCATGACTACATACACATATGTTATTTAAACAAAAGATTTCAGTACAACAAAGGAACAATAAAATACAAATTTAATGAGGCATATACTGGTTTCAGCCAAAGCCTTCTTTAGTATGCTTACATACAACAAAAAATTGCCAGGACAACATAATACCATTTGAATGTTATCAATTTAAATACAAGAAACCAGCAACAGAGCACACCAAGAGAATTGCAAAACTAGGAAGTAAAATACTCAGGGTTGTCCCTCAGCACACACTGGGCTTAAAGCTGGACGTAGGAATCTAGTCAACCCCCTCCCAAAAAAGCAGTAATAAAATCCAAATCATGAAATCAAACTGTTCTTACTTTGTAAAACACTTTTACTATATCAAAATGTTCATTAAGCACTTTCGTCCCAACCAAAAGGGAATTCATTAGAACATTGAAGTCAGTGGTTTAAATAAGAAATGAAACAAATGATGAAGTCCCTTTTGGGTGGGATGAAAGCTAGATTCCTACTTCCAGCTTTTATTCCACAACCCTGAGTTCTTTGGTTCCTTTCATCAATTTCACCCAACTAAAGTGATGTAACCCTGTAGAAACATTATATAAAAATACTATATTTAAATATTGATATTCATTTAAGCCAGGGGAAATAATGTTTATATAGGTTTATAGCACCATCATTTGGTTAATTGATGATGTCACTGATAGGAGGTTACTTTAATGACATTATGTTGTCTTGGCTATTCATTAATTTTTTGTAAGCATACTGAAAAAGGCTTTTGTCAAAACCAGTATATGCCTCATTAAATTTGTATTATATGGTCCCTTTCTTGTACTGGCATATTTTGTTTAGATATTTCTGATTTCTCTTACGCCATGCATAAGCTGCCATGCATGGGAGATGGTGATGTTTGAATTGTTGAGTCTTGCTGGAAGTACTTTGAAAAGGACTGTTATTTGTTTTGATAATTTGGGGTTGCAAAGAACTTGGTTTTGGATAAAACTTATTTAAGTTTGTCCAGCATAACTAATTGGAGAACATGATTTTTCAGATCTGATTCAGACACTGATGTTTGTGTTGTTATTGATATATACAAGAATTCTTTAAACAATTAACTGCAACAGCTAAAAACACTTATTCTTTGGTTTGGCACCAAAGGTTACTGAAAGTTTATACATAAGTAAACATTACTGCTCTTGGTTTGTATGTTCTGATAGAACCTAATTTTTTTGAGGCTAATGATGAGTTTCTGAAACAGTTGACAGATATTCAACAGGCAGACTCATTTTTGTTTAAGACCCTAATTTAATATATACTAGACAGTTGGTTAAACTTGGAGAAGAAGTTAACCTTTTGTGGCATTTGCTGGCTACCCATCAAATCAACAGTGAATATGCTCAATAGTTGGCAATCCTATCCAAAGTTTTTGGATACCTTAGAAAGTGATTTGAGACAATATAAAATTAAAAAAAAAATATCAGCATGGTGTTCAGGATTATAACAATAACAAAGAATTTGCATAAATATAACATTGCTAATCAGTCAGGTTTAAGCCTAATGGTTGAGAGGTTAGTTCCAGGAGAGAATAATGAAAGAGACTGGTGATATTTTGGCTACCTGGGCTGATGATTCCCTTCAGCTGTAGATACTGATTCTGATGTATCTTTGGATTTACTATCTGCCAAAATGGACAATAACTTTAACCCTTTAAAACAGTGTAAAAGACAGCATGATACAAATATCAGAGGAAGTCAGGGGGATTTTGGAATTTTGCAACTTCTCATGGGACAGATATAAATCTTTATAGCATTGTGCATAACATTTCATCCCCAAATTTATCTGATGTTGAAATTTCTTTACAAAATAAAGGATTGTATTGTATTCATACCACCCCAATTCTCGAAAGTAGTTTGTTACGAGATGAAAAAGCTTTTTGTCATCAGCTAAATTTATCTTTATTTTTAAAGACAAACAACAAAATAATCAGGCCCATTTTTGATTTAGGGCTTCCACATTTCAACCTCCAATTAATAAATATGTGTCAACATTTCAGAGAGCTGTATTGAAGGAGTTACAGTTTAACATTAATAATGAAAATGCTTGCCATAATTTAACTAAGGAGGAAAAGATAGCCTTTAATAAGTTAAGTAATAATAGGCAGCTTGTTAATAATTCAGCAGACAAAGGGGAAGCAGTGATGATATGGAATTATGTATAAACTGGAAGAATATTCTCAACTTAATTATTATAAGTTTTACCAAAAGGTACATTTAAACTGCACTAAAAAGTTTTAAATGGAAATTCATGAATTTTTCAAGTTAGCTCTTGAAGAAGGTATCATTATTAAACAGATTTTTAAGCGACTTTTGAATGAAGATCTACAGATGCAAAATTTTTGTATGTTGCTTAAAATTTATAAAAATTCTAAGAAGCCCACTTGTTGACCTGTTGTTTCAGGCTTTGGATCTTTGACTGTCCCTCTCTCTGCTTTCTTTACTAATTATTTGAAACCACTTCTAACTGTGGTTTATTAGTGATACTATGATTTTTTTAAAATATTTTACAGGATGTTCATATGGAAGCTGGATGGTATATGTACATGCTAGATGTTAAGAAACTATATACCACCATTCCTCATTCAGCTGGATTGCAAGCCTTGGTATATTGGTTGAATAGGACAGATTTATATAGTCCCATATTTAATGTATTTATTCCATGCCTTACTGAACATGTTCTTTCCAAAAATATTTTTGTTTATTTGAACAAGATTGTTATTTACAACTTCAGGGGAGAACTATGGGGGTTAATTTGCCCCAGTATATGCAGATCTCTTTATGAGGTATGTGGAAGAATGCTTGATTGATGAGACCAACCACATCTATACTGACTCCATAGATATTTACCATCAACATTTAGATGATTGCTGGCTAGTTTGGGCATCTGAAATGGATTTTTCTGAATAATTTGTGCAATACCTCAGTGATAGTAAATTGGATTTATGCTTTACATTGAATTATGATCCAAAACAGATTACTTTCTTGGACATATTTAATGAGAAGAAACAGAATGGCACCATTAAAACTGTTCACGAAAGAGTTTCATAGATTTTTTTTTTATTACAGTTGTCATCCTCATCATATTATTAATAACATTCCCTTTTCCCAGTATTGTAGAATTAAAGAAGTTGTTCAACAGTCGATGATTATAATCAATTTTCATCTGACTTAACTCAAAGATTTCTCAACAGGGGCTACCATAGGGAATTGCATGATCTAGACCAGAAAAATCCAGATATAAAATCCAGAAGAGATCTTCTAAAACATTCTGATAAACCTGGTGATACTACTCATAAATGATGCTTAGTTACAACTCTTTGTATCAAAACTGATTTTTTTTCCAGAGGTTATTCATAAATATTAGAATATTCTGGGGCAGATCATGATTTGGCACATGAGGTAAAAACAATAGGTAATCATTTTAATCATTACAAGAACTGTTTTAACATAGTGATTGGAACACAAAAATCATTGGATGGTCATATTTTAAGGGGTTATTTCCCATGTTGGGAAATGTATGGCTTGTAATGACATTACTCAAAGTAAAAGCATTTATTTCAGTATAAACACTTTGAAGGTTTATGAGTTAAGAAGTTTTATTAACTGTAATTCACAGTGGGTGATATATTTAGTCACACCTTGTTCTGCTTTTTATGTGGATAAAATGTTTAGACTTTTCAAGATGTATGTATGTATGTATATATATATATATATATATATATATATATATATATATGTGTGTGTGTGTGTGTGTGTGTGTGTGTGTGTGTGTGTGTATGTATATGAGCATTTAAATGATATTAAATCCAAATAGAAGAATAACCTGTCAACACAGCTGAATCTAATACAGTTGCATTTCCAAAGTTTAAGAAAACAGCATAAAAAATGTTAAATAAAACAGCATAAAATGCTAAAAATATCTAAGAGAAAGACAAGCACTTTCACACCTATCCATGTGCTTCTTCAGATCTAATTAAACAGATATAAAATGCTGCTTAAATACACACAGTTTCAGGTCTACCTCTTAAGGTCATGTGACCTGAGCAGTGCTCTTAAAGGAACATAGTCATTTAGACCCATCCATCTGTCACTTTGTAATTCTAAAATCCATTTAGTTTCAATATATTTTGTTTTACTGCTGACATGATCTCCTCTAATCCTAACCTTAAAAAGTTGTAGCACAATAAACTTAAACTTATAGGTACTTCCAGCAACTAAAATATGTTTTCACAGAGCATTTGTTTTAGCTTTTCTAAAAACATCATAGATATGTTCATGTACATGGTCTTTCAAAGCTCTGTTAATCTTACCAACATAAAAACTTTTACAAACAGTGCAGCTAGCTAAATAAACAAGATGGCAGCTCATAGAATGTATATAGAAATTGAATTTATAAACCTGCTTTGTCTCAAGATGCTAAAATCTATCAGTTTCAATAAACTGAAACATATTAAAACTCTACAAGGGTGAGTTCTTATTCTATCAGTAATCCTTGGCTTCTTTTGAACAGGTTTATAGCACATCTTTCTCAAAGAAATATTGTTCTTAAAACAAAATTTAGGAAACTCACCTAAAATGGTTTTATTTATATCATCACATGTAAGGACATGTCAGTGTTTTTTTAAGAATTTTACAGACAGAGCTAACATCATTTGAGAAGGTAATGCGCATTCTCAGTGTCGCCTGGTGACACCCTAGAACTCTTGGCCTTTGGGTCTTGATCAGCGAAATATGGTTTAGCCTTGGGATTCCTCTTATTGTACTACATCTATTTCATACTGTTGGTAGCCTCTATTACTAAAATCATGTGCCAGCTCATCAAAAGCAGTTACCATGCATTCATCATCTACATTGAGCATAGCATACCTAAGGAATTGTCCTTTCAAAACATTTCTAGGAATATGTTGTGGGTGCATACTCTGTGTAAAATACTGCATTTTTTACAAGACTTTTTGTAAACTTAAGTATCTAAACCATTCAGTTTCTTAGTGATGTTAACATCTAAAAACTCAATAGTCTCAGCAGTGTACTTAGGGGTAAACTGTAGGAACTTAGTTGTCTGTTGCAGGTATTCAACAAAATCATACAGCATAGAAACAGAACCTGACCATACAAAAATATGTCATCCACCAACCTGGCATAGTATGGAATATACTGTTAAAAAAGATTGCTCCCATTAAAGACATAGACTGTCTTCCAGTAAGCTAGCACAGGGTGTGCCCATCACTACGCCCACCCTCTTCTTGTATAGCTGATCATTGAAAGTGAAAACATTGTTGTTCAAAATCAAATCAAGAATTATGCTTATGACATATATATGTCCTGCACTATAATCAGAATATTTAGAGAAGAACAGAGTGACAAATTCAATCCCTGTGTCACTGAGTATGACTGTAAAAAGTGATACCATATCCACTGTAACCAAAAGAAAATTGTCGCTGCTGCTGATACTGGACCACTCAAATAAAGATGTTAAAAAGTGCGTATTATCTCTAAGAACAGTGTTATCTTTATCTATTATTGGCTGCAGTTGCTTTTCAACATAAATAGAATAGACAAGGGCTCAGTTGCCCAACCATGGGAGAGACATTAGGTCTCATCTGAGGATTTTCCAGGGATCTATGAATTTTGGGGAGGCCATGTAAAATAGGAATGGTAGGATATTCAGTGAAAAAATATTCAAAGAATTCCTTAGTAATGGTACATTCCATCAACAAATCATGCAAATTAGAACAAATCCTTGATAACAATGTATCAATGTCAGATTTAGAACAAACATAAGTAAAACTATCAGATAGCATATTACACATGCTCTCAGTGAACCTAGTGGTGTCCATCATAACTATGGCACCCCCTTTGTCAGCAGGTCTAATATATACATGTTCCATCAAAGCCCATGAGGGCCTTAAACTGTGTGTCTATAAGGTTAAAAAAGTCTCTATGATGTTTACTTTGCAACAACTTATATATATCTTGTTCACAAAGTTATAAAAAAACATCAAACAATGGTGGATTCACCGAAACAAACTGACTAGGTCTCTTAAAAACATCACTCTGAACACTGGAGTTTACACCATACATCAGTCTCAATTAAATATTCCAGACAAATAATGTCAACTCAATGACTGCATCACATAAAGAAGAGCCTTTGAAGGAATAAAAGAAAGTTCCTTATTTAAAACTCGTCTTTGTTCATTTGTTAAAGTAATGGTAGATATATTCACAATTAAGTCTGTGGAATTTTTCTCCATACAGCTAGACCAAGATCCAGCTGCCCGGCCATCAGTGTCCTTTTTTGAAGTGATATTAGATGCCAGCAGGACTCTAACGCTCTTTTAAAACATATTTCCATGCATCCTACAGCACAATTTAAATTTGTGACTACAAACAAATTTTTGAGTAATGGATTGAATAAATTAAGATGGAAGAACTTCCTTATTAAAAATAATGTGTTTGGATTGTTAAATTAGCTGCATTATTTTTCCCTGGCTTAAAGGAATATTGATATTTTTATACAGTATTTTTATATAATGTTTATATAAGGTTATATCACTCTAATTTGGTTAATTGATGATGTCACTGACAGAAAGTTATTTAAATGTCATTATGTTGTCTTGGCTATTTTATATTTTTCGAAAGCCTACTGAAGAAGGCTTTGGATGTGTTATATGGTTCCTTTCTTGTGATGACATCTTTTTAGATGCTTACTGTTGGCTTCAGGCTATGCATAAGTTGCCTTGCATGCAAGTTGGTGCTATTTACATATGTTATTAAGCCACCATTATTCCACTTATATCTTAATCATATTTGTACTATCGCACCCCCTGCTTGCACGCTGTTTGTGAACACATAATTCTACAGAGCATGACAGAATAGGTGTGATGTCAAACCAAAGAATAACACACCACAAAGATGGCCAGAAAGCAAGAGTGTTAGCAGAATGAGTAGAGGATTGCTATCATATGTTGAAAAGGCTGCTGAATTGAGCATAGACCATACAGTATATGATGTGTCATTTGTCATTACTGTTATGCATTATGCTGCATACATACTCCCTTGCTTCATATTTTTTGCATTGTCCCTTCACATACATGTGTATTTTAGCACATGCTATTTGCCTTTATTTTGTGGTGTGATCAGCTGATGATCACATCTATAGACTCTTGTTGCAGACTGGCAGGTGTTTGAACCCAGCATCTGGTCTGAAATGATTAAGCTTATCATTACATTTTGCTCTGTTAAATTATGTAGACATATGTTAATCCACCTCCCTAGTTCTTGTGTTTCACAATCATTGCAGACCTGCTCATACCTTACCAGCAAGTAACTGCAAGACTTCTGGTCAAATCAAGGATTTATGTTGTGACATTATGCATCACTATACATGATTTAAACATTTGCTCCCATACACATAGATGATGTTAAGCTTAACTCTTTGTTATGCACTTCATGAATTCATTTAAACCTGATGTTGGGTTGAATATTATCATGCAGCTGCTTCAGTAGTCAATGATATGATACAAACAAATATATTTGCCCACTGAGTTAACTCAGTGACCATACCACATTGACTTTGTGACCTTTTATTGAATAAATGCCATTGATAAGCAATAAAGATGCCACAGTAGTTCAAATGTAATATTTTATTTATTTATTTAACATTTGTTGACCGGGAATGTCCGACTAGGTTCCACAGAGCCTGTTTTCAGTGGAAGCCCGGGGAGAAATAAACCAATAACCATTAAACCATTATCACAAAGCCAGTTAGCATGACTTAGCCTGTTCTGGATGACTCTACAGAACTGGGTGAGTAATCCAAGCTACCTTGGACCTGGTGGAAAAACCCTTTAATTCATCCTTCCAAGACACATACCCCTTAATGTGGCCATCAGTCAAATCTGGTTCCAGTTTGAGGAAATCCGAGGGTGCTGAACAGAAACGGGGGGGAAAACAAGGAGGTGAAGCTGTAAGGCTACCGCCAACCCAGCATGTGTCATGCCATTCTCCCCAACAGCCGATCTCTAAAGGGATAATCTGGGCCATGGGGGAACCAAGTTAAACCTTGAAGAACTCTAAAAGCAAAAACTATATCTAAATTAAACAAATCAATACTAAGGTTCAAATTAATTCAGTTTGTCATGATCTCTGTGCTGAATTACATGGAAACCAATTTGAATAACTGCTCACATAACTTTATGATTGATAAAACAACTGACTCTCTCAATAGCATTGGACCGTCTAATGCCTTTCCAATAAATTCTTTGGATAATGGTTGACCAGAACAAAACCATCTTCAGATATAAATGCTATAACCAGTGCATATCAGACAGTATTCTGGCCAACAAGATTTTCTTAGGGGCTCAAGCCAAGTCATTACCCCCCAGCTGAATCGCCAAATCTCTGGGTAAGGTTTCTTCAATGGTGATTTGATGCCATATTTCCCAGAACTGAAACCAAAGAAGGCAAGGAAAACCAAATTAGTGAACTGTCCAATTGTTAAGATCAAAACAACTGGCGTGACAAGCCAATTGGACCAAGGCTTACATTGTAGCTGTCTCAATGAAAAACTGAAACTGATGGAAGAGCCAAATGACTCCTTTCTTGAAACAAAAATAAAAATTAATGTCTGATGTAAGACAAAAAGGGTGACAGAAACCCTCTTTCCCATTCTTTTAATAACCTTGACAGAATGTCCTTCCATGGCTAAGTTGGAGGTGCGACCTATCTGCAAAGAATGCAAGGAATAGCCTTGTGGATGAATTCCTTGTCCATGGAATTTCTAAGTAGAAAATTAATATCAGCCAGGCTAAGTGGTCTGCCTGAAACCCGAACAAAAACTGGGTCTGACCTCCTCCATTTTTGAGTCATATTATGTAACAATCTGAGCCAGTGCACTGGGAAAAAGGCCAACCCATTCACCTTGCCTAAGTAAAACCTGCCATCCTTTGCCAGCTTGATCTGTATGAGATTTCTTTACCCATTTCAGTATAAAATCTGTGTGAAGGACAAGGTCTTCCCAACAAAGATAAAGGAGAAGTTCATTAGTACAAAATACACCCCCATACAAAGATATGAATAAAGCTGCTAATGTAAAAAATGTATGAAAATCATCCAGTGTCTTATAAAGACCCAGAACAACAAGGGGAGGGCATGGTTTCTCAATTGGCTTCCTGGAATCTCAGGAAAGACCACGAATATTCTGCAGGCCCCTGACAACATTCCAATCAACCAGTGGTCAGATACTTCCTGAAGGTCCAAAAACTGCTCCAATCATCCTAAAGCTGGTAAGTGCACTCTGATAATTTTATGTGAATCTGCTGTGTAAGATCTGGTGACTAGAAAGTTAAATAAAAACTGCATGCCTCATGTCCTGAGATCAGAGGGCAAAGACCTGTAGAAAGCTTTAAAATCCAGAAGGAATGAAGAATATGCTTTACTGGTATTGCTAGCCCATGACCTCACCAAGAGTGAAACTGCTACTCCTTCCAAATTAACAAGAGTCTCACAGGAACTGAAGTGACATTTGGATCTGAATACTTGGCTAACTGACAAAACCTGGTAAACTGAAAACAGGAAAGACTGTCAGCTATAGTGTTAAGATGACCAGGCACATGCACACAAAAGGCATGACAAATTAATCTCCAAATTCAGCAAAACGTAAAGCCTGATAACTGAATGAACCCACTTAGATCTAAAGGATTGCTTATTGAGGACATGAGCCTCTGAGTGAAAAAAAACAGCCTTCTGTTATGTAACCTGCCCTTTCAAAGCAATACTGCCACCCAAATGGGAAACATTTCCAAAAATGTAATGTCCTTCTTTATCTCCTCATACTAGCTTTCTGGCCACCTTTTGGCAAACCAGCTGCCTTAGAAGTAATCCCCCCTTATGAGATCATCTGCTGCATCCATGAAGAGCTCAAGATCACTGGAGAAAACCCAAAGAGACTGCCAAAACAATAACCCATTGAACTGACTCAAAAATGTGAACCATAGGTGAAGGTCATCCTTGACCCTTCTGGTCAGCCACACAAAGTAATGTTGCCCTTCAACAAGTCTGAAATGCACAGCAGAAATGTCCTGCACAGGGAAATTGCCCTGCAGGCAAAATTCAGCAACCTATGTAGTTGCATGATTTCCTTGTGTGAGCTTTGCTGGATCCCAAAAACCTCACAAGAAACTGCCAAATTTGTTGAAGTTTGGGCAAAAGAATGTTAAATGAGTTATCAGTAGTATCAACTTTCAAAAGTCAGAAAGGTCAAGATTTGGCTTGGCCTTTCTGATTGTCATTGGCCAGTGGTACTGCCAACTCAGAAGAGAGATCTATAAAGACAGACATGCCCTCCAACACACCATCCTGGCCCTAACTCACTATCAGAAGGTCATCTAAGTAATGGACCACTGACTGAAGGGATGCTCACTGCTACCAGCACCAGTGCAAGGCTGTGCTTAACAGTTCAAAGGTAACACAAGCCACAGAGCACCCCATTGGCATTGCAGTGTCAAAAAATAATTTTCCTTCAAACTGAAAAAAACGTAAATAGGTCCAGTCTCATGGGAAGAAGGCAGAAAGTGGATTGGATGCCCATCTTGCAGAGCTAAGAGTTGAAATAGCCCAAAATGACCTCTGTTGCCTGATCCAGGGAAGAATAAAGTACATTGGCTAGCTCATTGTCAATAAATTCATTGACTGAGCCTCCTGCAGGGAGGGACAGATGATGAATCAACCTGAATTCACCTTATTTCTTGTGCATAAGACCAGTGGGGGAAATTTTAAAAACAGGCTAAGGGACGGGTGGAAAAGGGGCCAGTTATCCTGCCAGCTGAAGGTTCTTTCTCTATCAGAATAGTGGCAATTTCCTCCTCACCCTTTATGAATGGCAGATTTTTAACTAACTTAGAATCCAACAGAGCTGTGGAATTACTATGAAAGGCGTTTGAGAAGCCTTTCACATGAGCAACTGCTGATTTCTTATCCAGATAAACTGACAATAGGTAAATCAATTTATCTAGGTGAATGGGGGAATGAACCTGCTGTAGTACACTCAAGTTCCCTAGTAACTTCCCCCTCCATGGCCATGATAGGTTTACTTAACTCAGAGAGGTGTTACACACAACCACCACCCCTTCTGTCTGTGAAACAAGAAAAACAGGCCTGTCCCTGCCAATTAGCTCCAGCACCTGCTGGCAAGCTGACCATTCCCACATGCCAAGCACATGAGGCTGTATTTGCATGCTAGCCAAATGCATTTGCAATGGCTGAAGTAAAACTTTGCTTCATTTGTGGCAGCACCCTCTCCTTCAGTGTCAGGCAGCTTATCCAGCATGACACTGAGCCATATGTTGGGATGCCTTAACTTCCAGCTGAGGTACTTATCCAATGCTTTCAAATTCCTAAATCATTGATCATAATTCACCCAACCTGAACTCCCTTTTACATGGTGGGCTTCCCTTATGGCCATAAAATATGCTAATAAAGGCAGGGCTGACTGGGGTCCTTCACAATGATCACTCCCATGAACCCCAAAAACCCCAGTGACTAAGTATCCCAGTTCCTCAATAGTTTCCCAACTGATTCCTTTTTTCCGATGGCCACTAAGGCTACCATCAAGTCCTTGTTAGATGTGTTGTTGGCATCCAAGATGCATTTAATTCCCTCGGTGTCTACTTGGTTGAAGATATCTACAAACTCCCCTTTAATAATCTTATTTTTGACCTTGGTTGGAACATGTGCTGTGATGTGTAACCCCGGGGAACTGGATTCTGAAAGTCTGAAAGTTGCCAGGGGGACAAGAATTTAGGAATGCTATCATCTGGATGAGGTAGGGGCTCCCTTCCTGAACCCATGAACCACTCAGACCCAAGCTGGGTGCTGATGAGTGTGCATAAATACCTACTCCCTCTCTGGTAACAACAGCTGTAGGGGCACCAAAGTCTCTTTCTAGATTTAGGTCAAACAGCCTGACCCTACCCTCTTTCGGCAAATAATTTATAAAATCATGCAAACAATCCTCAGAATACTGATCTCCTAACATTATTACTTAGACCCACCAGAGATAGTACCTTGGGATTCTGATGATACTATGATACTTTGGAGAAGCAAGAAGGGGTGAACATTTGGCTGGAAGAATCTCTGTTAGCATTCTTTTGAGCCTTCTTGGCTGGAGTTGGTCTTTTGACTGAAAACTGTTGTATATTCAGTGATGGTCTCTTCTTGGAGTTCTGACCCTGCTCAGCTGCTCCAGCTGCTTCTAATTCGAATAGTAAGCCATGAGCCTCCTGAGACAGATGAAGCCACCTCTCCTTAATTGACTGGACCATAGCAGAACCTGAAACATAGAGAGGAGTAATACAGACCAAAGAAAAAGAGGAGAAAAAAAAAAACACGTGAAAGGAGACTATGGCAAACAAAATTAGCCCAGAGTTGCAGGTAAAACTGGCAACCCAGTGAATTCTAGGATGCTGTGCTGTTGCAGGGTTCTAGAATGTAAAGCCCTCAAGACACTTGCCTTCCCTTCACACTAACTGACAAAATGCACCAGAGACTTAAAAACTGATAAGCTGCTGAGGGGATTCTGGAATGCCATGCTCCTGTCCTGCCACAATCCACGCTGCCCAAAGACCATGGATGTGACCATCTCTCCCTCACTAAAAGTAGGAAAACAAACTAAAATAAATGGAACAACCAAAGAAAGATTATAAGCAGATGCAATAAGCAATTGACGCTATCAGTTTTCAAAACAGAAAAAAGCAACAAACATTATAAGAGCTTTGTGCCATACACTACACCATAAGAGATTTTACAATACGACCAAGAAAAATGTTTGTAACGGTGAGCAAACCAAGACTCCAAAAAACAAACAAGTGTAGAAGTGGAGAAAAAACGGCAATTAAGTTCTTTCTTTCTGGAAAACGTTTATTTACCAGACCACGGTCCACTCAGTAAATTAGATAGGTAAACACAATCAATCGTAAAACATAAACGCTATTGAGCCCTTGCGTTTTCGTCTGCTGCGTTGAGACTTCATCAGATGAATACTTTATTACCATTTACATTCCCTTTATATAGTCTACATAATCATTTAATTAATGAACACACCTTAATTCAATTAACTTAATTAAAATCCTATTGCATACTTTCTTTATAGAAGTGTGTTTCACTATTCACTTAAAAACAACATTTAAACAACATTTAAAAACTCTTCTTTTTATAACATGTTTAAAACAAGTGAAGTTAATTTCCAGAGTTAATATGAACTCATTTCTTTCATAGATTAAGGGACTAAATACCAGAATATACATATATACAAAACAATTCACTTTGTGGTGTTCAGCTGCCATCTAGTGGAGATTCATATGTATTTAACATGCTGGACCATAAATTAAAAATCATAGGAAGGTTCCTTTGTTAAAAAATAATAAAATTTCATATTATTGTTATTAATGAAAATAATTTATAAAAATACCCTTACATCAAATGGATTGTTAATAATGTTATCAAAAATGTTGCTAAATCAAGTTAATGTACTTTCTTACAATAATACAATTATAATTTCATTATAATTTAGCTGCCCTTAATTTCAAGACTGGCAATATACTAGTATATTCGTTCAGCCCAGGTGGGTTGTATGCTTCTAGTGTTACCTGCCACCAGAGCTCCCTGTATTCTACTTTTTCCTCCCAAGGGCCCCCTCTTATGTCTTTTTGGGTATGTTCTAACACGGTAAACTTGAATGTGGCTCCTGTGCATTCCTTACTATGTTTGAATAGGGCATTAGTATCCTTACAATTCTTAATGTCATTAAGATGCTCAAAGATTCTTCTTTTGAGTTTTCTTTCTGTTTTTCCCATATAGAAGGAATCACAGATCCCACAGGTGGCCATATAAACTAGCCCCATAGATTCACTATTGTAAAAATTCTTATTATTAGTAATTACTCTATTCCTACTTGTAATGTGTAACCTGTTAGTGTTGGAAATATACGGACACTGGGCACATCTACCACATTTATATGTACCCATCTTCCTTGTCCCTTGCAGACCCCCATTTTTCTTACTTTTTAAAATGTTTCTAATACTTTGGGCATTTTTGTACACTATTTTTGCCGAAATCCCTTCCAGTTTATCTATATCAGTTATGTCCATAAATCTACCCCATTCCTTGAAAGATATTCTTCTAATGTTGTTATTCATAGCATTATATTCTAAGCTTAGGGCTAGCTGGAAATTCTCTTGATTTACTCTTTTGTCTTTAGATTCCATCTTTTCTAAATCAGTAATTTTCACTATAGGGGTATATCTCAGGTCTCTACCATTTTCTATTTCCTGTCTTATTTCCTTTACAATTTTTAGTGGATATCCCCGATCCTTAAACATTTTTTCTAATAAGTCACATTCTTTGATGAAATCATTTGGACAACTTGTCATCCGACTTCCCCTTACGAATTGTCCTTTTATGATATTCTTTTTGCAATGGAGGGGGTGTGCACTATTGTAATGTAGAAACACATTACAGTATGTAGGTTTTCTATATATTTTTGTTTCCAAACTTTCTTCTTTTTTATAAATTTCCAGGTCTAAATACTGTAATACATTTTTTGATAGTTTATGTGTAAACTTCAGGAAATTAGTAGTCTGGTTGAGGTAAATCATGAATTCCTCAAACTCCCCCCCCCCCCCAGTCCAAAACAGTACTATGTCATCCAAGAATCTACGGTAGAGCACCCAATGGGAATTAAATTGAGAATTTAAGACAAATTTCTCCTCCCATCTGGCCAGCACTAAATTTGCGTAGGTTGGGGCACAAGCAGCTCCCATGGCTACTCCTTGTTTCTGCCTAAAAAATTCTCCATTAAAATATAAAAAAATATTGTTTAACACTATTTCCATTAACCATACATTTACCTGTTTTTCATTATTAGTTAGGTTTTTACTCTCATACAATATTTCCTCAAACATTTCTGTACCCTCATTGTATGGAATGGTTGAAAAAAAGGTCAATCACATCTATAGTGACAAATAAAATATTGTCCAGATTTTTATACTAGAAATGACCTTTAAACTTGATTTAGCAACATTTTTGATAACATTATTAACAATCCATTTGATGTAAGGGTATTTTTATAAATTATTTTCATTAATAACAATAATATGAAATTTTATTATTTTTTAACAAAGGAACCTTCCTATGATTTTTAATTTATGGTCCAGCATGTTAAATACATATGAATCACCACTAGATGGCAGCTGAACACCACAAAGTGAATTGTTTTGTATATATGTATATTCTGGTATTTAGTCCCTTAATCTATGAAAGAAATGAGTTCATATTAACTCTGTGGAAATTAACTTCACTTGTTTTAAACATGTTATAAAAAGAAGAGTTTTTAAATGTTGTTTAAATGTTGCACAACTGTTGTTTTTAAGTGAATAGTGAAGCACACTTCTATAAAGAAAGTATGCAATAGGATTTTAATTAAGTTAATTGAATTAAGGTGTGTTCATTAATTAAATGATTATGTAGACTATATAAAGGGAATGTAAATGGTAATAAAGTATTCATCTGATAAAGTCTCAACGCAGCAGACGAAAACGCAAGGGCTCAATAGCGTTTATGTTTTACGATTGATTGTGTTTACCTATCTAATTTACTGAGTAGACCGTGGTCTGGTAAATAAACGTTTTCCAGAAAGAAAGAACTTAATTGCCGTTTTTTCTCCGCTTCTACACTTGTTAGATTTTACAATACCCCTTACAACTTAAATCATCCATTACCCATACCTACAGGAACATTAACCAACACTGGGGCCAGCTTCAAGAACTTTTGCCCTGGCAAGTTAAGCATCCTTAAATACACTGACCCCAAGCTGAGGAGCTGGACCTAATCAGTTCCCTTATTAAACTTGCTCAAACTACAGGTAAAAGCTTAATACTAAAACTTTGACTGACTATACAGTAAGCAATTTCCAAAATGTCTCCCATATTCAAACAAGCATTTGCCCAACTGCCAACCCATAAAAAAACTATACAAAAGGACTGGCAAAGCACTAGAAAAGGAAACCTAAGTGAACCTGTTTCTTAAACTCTAAAGCAGGTAATGCAAACATATACTCAAATGACTCCCAAACACCATGCCCACACCCAGAATTATAACGTATATCTACTTGAGGAAGTGAATAATTAAAGCTGCATGATGTACCCTGAATAGACAGCTTCACCGATAAATAAACAAATAACAACATCTACCATTAGCAATGAAAGATCATCAAACTTAACTGACTGTGCCATCATCAGCATGATAAATGTACAGAGATTGTACCAAAGAAAATACATACCCTAAGAATGAAGGCAACAGACATTAAACCAAAAGATGCTACTTCCTCTCACCAGCCCTGGGAATAACTGAACCTTTTAATGGTTAAGGTTACTGACCATTAATTCTGTTATCATTATTATAGTATTATTATTTTATAAGTATTCTTTTTTTTTAATATTACACCAAATAAAAGGAAAACATGACTTGTGAGTCACCCAAACTCCTGGATGGCCTGAATCCTTTATCATATTTTTCTTTTTTATAAATATATAAATAAACAACCCCCACCAGCATGACTCACGAATCGCCAAGCCCACAACTTCCATATAGCTGGTGTCTAATTTATTCTTTCCTCTTCTCTCTTTTTTTTATATATAATTAAGATAAACAAACTCCCAATAGCATGACTCATGAGCCGTCAAACCCACATCTCAGTCTGGCTTCTGCCTCATATTTCACATTTTTACATTTCTCTCTCTCTCGCTTTTCTTTTTAGATTTCAATAAAATAAATATCTTTCCAGCAGGAAGAATGTGACTAAATCATCACTGCACAGCTGGTAATATGGTCATCCATGACCTCTTACCTAATTGTCTCTGCCAGCAGGCCCAATACTTTCTTCGTCGGACGGGCCTGCTGACGAATCTGGCAAGCAGAAGCATATTGCTCCCTTAAATGGATATGTTTCTTTACGCCCTGTGAAGGCTCTTGTGCTCTTGGACAACCCAACCTATGAAGTAAGTAGTCCTTGCCTAAGGACCACATCTCTTCAGAAAAGGCTGAGATTCAGATCTGTTTACATGTCTGTACTCCTTATTTGTGCATCACAAAAAAATTATTACACATGTGGCAATACTTTACCAAAAATCACACAAATGTGCTTGTCAGTGGTAATTTAAGGACGTCATATTGCCAAAGGAAAAATAATGCTAGCAGCTTATACTTGTGTATATTGTAATGACTTGCTGTGCTCAAGATATAATTACTTCACCATAATTTTGTCTAAGCACTACATTATGTCAGTTATGTTTGCACACCTACACATTATACTTGCAAATGATATACAATGGTGCTGGACCTTTGCAAACATGCTTGCTGAGTGGCATTAAGTAGTGTAATTTCCTATGTTGCCCATGTATGTTTTGTATTTACATGGCATATTGTAAACACTGTATAAAATATTTACAGTTAAATACCAACTAATGAGGACTTGCATATAATGATCCTGAAATGAACAGTCATGAATGCTTGGTTGTCATTCCACTGTTTGACAACTATGATTATCATCCATCATGTACATAGACAAAACATCTACATCTCACTCACAAAACCACAATACAGTGAATAAGCAGTATGTCATTACTGGTGATTATCACATTACTGTTT
This sequence comes from Protopterus annectens, assembly GCF_019279795.1. Classification (NCBI taxonomy): domain Eukaryota; kingdom Metazoa; phylum Chordata; order Ceratodontiformes; family Protopteridae; genus Protopterus; species Protopterus annectens. Next base: position 991,078,821 of record NC_056741.1, read on the forward strand.
TTGTCTGTTTGTCAAAACACATTCCTTTTCACACAAAGATGTGCTGTATACTATGTTCTACAGCATAAAGGTGATTCAATTATTTCAAATATGCAATAAATCATACTTTTTACTAGATTTCTGGTGCTTGCAGATGATACGATATATTGTGGCTTGTGTCACTATATAGATAGGTGATTTGAATCTAGCAGTGACTAACCTGTGTGTGTGTGTGTGTGTGTGTGTGTGTGTGTGTGTGTGTGTGTGTGTGTGTGTGTGTGTGTGTGTGTGTGGTCCACCCTTCATATATAGTCTGTCACTTTGGGAAAAATTTTGCCTGAGTGTACATTTAATAAACAGTTGTCTAGACTGTGGACTTTGATAGTCAGCTGTTCAGATCCAGCAAAGGCTGGTATAATGTGAGTGCAGTGATGTGAAACTGTATATATATATATATATATATATATATATATATATATATATATATATCTATACACGTGTGTGTGCGCGTGTACACAAAACAATACTGATGGACGAGGGTGGCTTACCCAAAAAAACAGTAACAGGATTAATTCACTGTGAGAACAATAACATAGCTAAACCATTTTTGACCCACATAAGAAGTTTTCATGGATACATGACCATCCAAAGCATTGCTTAGTTCAGACCTTCAAGTTTGTCCTTTATTACACCTGTACATTACACTTCCCTATGCCAGAAACAGTTAATACATAGCTCAGTAGTGTGCGGAGTCTGCTAGGCAAGGATTTGAATTTGGTAAGGTATGTCTCTCAGACAAATGTTATAGACAGGAGTTTAGTAACCCAAGGAATGGTGATATGGCACACTAAGAGGGTCAAATTCTTTGAGGCCACATAATCCATTTTAGGGGAGCCATAACCATTCCAAAATAGTACTGACATAATCCCTTCAAGTGTACTATTCATGGCACAGCAGATTTACTTATTGTTGTGGTGTTGATGGTTGATACATAACTCTATGAGATATGACCTCAAGCAGGGGTTCGACTTCGGCAAGGTGTAACTACTGAGCATGTCAGGCAATGGTTACAGCCATTAATTACCTTCCCAAAAAGAATGTTGTTTATTCTATGAATTAATGGAAACATTTATGCATGCCTTTAACTATTTTGTTCACAATATGGGGATTAAAGGCAAGAATGGTTTATTCATCAGCTTTGCAAAGTGCTCACAAAGTTTTTTTTTGCTTAATTTTTTTTTGGCTTAATTATACTGATTATTGCTTCTAGCAATTTATATATAGCACTTTTTATTGCCTGCTGCACACTTTTTACTGTATTTTATTGCTATTAACTAATCTGCACAGGTAACTGATATGTTTGCAGTTAAAAGCATTATGTAGTCTCTTTCTCCTTTATCTGTTTAAAAACTTTCATTTTGTGGCTCACTGCTGTCATAAAGATTTCTGTAGTGTTTACTGTCTAAAGAACGTATGCTAATAGCTTTAGTATTGGTCCACACCCTCCCTGTTGGTGTCTTTTGGTTATACTTGGTGGCTTTGCAGTTGCCCACCCCTACTGTAAATTTGATCTGGGACACTCCTCCCAGTCTTGTGTCATTAGCTCATTCTACCTAATACAGAGAGAACATCTGAGAAGGCCTCCTGTTACTCCTTTCTCCCTTTCTAAAAAAAAAAAAAAAAATTTGCCTGAATCTCCTTGTGTTCTGACTGTGCTTCTTAAACATTTTGGAAATATTGAGTATATTTTAGTGCATTTATTATAACTGTATTTGCCTTAATATTGCTACAACTCATGCTCTAGGTTGCACTGCATCTGAGTTTGTGTGTTTTAGCTGCTTTTCTGTATATATAGGCTAGCTACTTATTCTACTGTATTACTGCCTCTTAAATCGTTTTTCAGTTGTGCATTTGCCTTGCTTCATTTAAAAAGTTTTAAATTGCTAATTTTGTAGAGTTTTAATTACGTTTACTGTTTAGGACTACAGACTCAAAATGTGTTAGCCTTTTATGTGTTTATTTACTGTATTATTGCATTGTTTAGCCTGTTCTAACCCCCAAAAAATACTATCTTGTTTGCTCGTTTCCCACCTTTCCTAGCCAGTATAGTCCATATCCCAGGCTTTGCTTGTCGCAGGACTTTATTTTGATTGTTCAGAGCTATCCAGACCTTGTTGTGGTAGAGGGAAGTCCTACTCCTACTGCTTACCAGTGGGAGTGGTGAGCATTGTACTTCCTATCTCACACTAGATGAGTGGTTTCCAGCTCTGAAATTATCATTTTATTAGCCTTGTTGGGCTGATTTCTATCCCTTTCAAATTTCTGGCTTAAAAATGTGTGTGCTTGAACATTTTTTGCATCATGCAGCACTGTGGGGCTACAGTTAAACTATTCCAGATGCCAGAAAGTCTGCTCTTTCAATTTTCCCTTAGAACTAGCTGGTTTCTCAGTAGTAGCACTAAAAATCTGAACTCCTGTGACTAGCACTTGCTCTAGAACCTGCTAGAAAGCAATAGGAAGCCTAAAACTGATACAAGCACTCAACTCTCCTTGTCAATAAGGAGAAATTAATTGTAGGCATTAAACAGCCTATAATTGAAAAGTACCTTGCAAAGGTAAGGGAAAACAGCTCCTGTGCTTTACAAAAAAAAGCACCTAAACAGGTATGTCCAAGGGTCAGCTTCCGGTGATTTCCCCTGTCCACCTGGTGAATCTGGGCATACTGGGGCAATGCGGCAACTGCCTCATGTACACAGACAACCCTCTCCTCCTACCACCCAACACTACAACCTGGGAGAGATGCACTTACATAGCCAAACTGGAAGCAAAGCTCTCTCCGGCCAAGATTGTGCTAGACAGTCAAGAGGAGAAGGTTAACACCTGCATTACACCTCAAGCAACTCATAGCCCTTCAAAACCCACACCATCAACATCCACACATAGCAACACTAAACCCACATATGCGGAGGCCCTTAACATTAACCTGCCCAAGCAACAAGGACCTCCGAAGCTGAAATGCAAAAAAAAACACCAGTCATAACCCAAGTGACACATAGCTCACAACACCAGTGTGCCACCCAACAGCCCCTAAGGCAAGGCAATGTACCCAACACTTTAGTCATAGGTGACTCTATAGTCAGGCACACTGATGTCCCACTCACCAGGCTGAACAAGGAGAAAATTACAATTAGCTGCCTGTCGGGTGCCAGGATCCACCACATAGGTGCCAAGATCTGCCACATAACGCATGCACTCAAGTCACTCCACAACAAGTACAAATACGACTCTGTCATTGTACGTGTTGGAGTGAATGACTTGAGACATACCTCCCTGGACTACATGAAAAGAAACATAGAACATCTCTCGGATCATGTGGCCCAGGCAGGTATGACCCTAGCCCTGACTAGTATCCTGCCTTTGCCCAGAATGATACAACAGTATAAGGACAAAATGATTGACTTCAACAATTGGCTAAGCTTCTGGTGTCATACAAAGGGGATCCAGTATCTGCCTGGGAAGACATGATCGACAAACCACAATACTTTGCCAGAGATGGTCTGCACATGTCACCCCTGGGATTCAGGTTACTGGCTAAAGCTCTTGCCACCCCTATAGTGCCTTTTTTAGCTAAGGTTCAAAGGACAAAACCACCACTGTAACAAATACAAGCATGCAAAATCTGAAGGTAATGCTACTTAATGCTAGAAGTCTCAACCTCAAAATGCACTCTCTCGAGGCACTTCTAAAAATGGAGAACATCGATATCTGTGCAGTAACTGAGACCTGGTTCAAGGCTCCAGAGAGCACCCCTGCAATACCAGGGTGCAACTCTTCCCATACTTTTCACCCACAAAACCAAGACAGAAACACTACAGGTGGAGGAGTGTCCATATTCACACCTCCAGGCTAGTTGCCCAACACAATGCATTGGAAATTCTCCAGGTGAAACTAACACTAGGTAAGACGGCAATCCAAACTGTAACTTGCTACAGATCCCCCACCATTCCCCAAGACTCTCACTACACCTTTCTAAACATACTGGAAAATATTAAAATACAACCAAACACCCTAATGCTGAGTGATTTCAACTACTCTGCCATTAACTGGGAAAACTACTCAAGTACCAACACCTTTTCCCAACGGTTCTTGGAATTCATAAATTTCAATGCCCTGGATCAACTAATCCATTGTCCCACCAGGGGCTCCAATATCCTAGACCTGGTCATTGCCAACATGGGAGATAGATGCTCCACACCATTGGTCACCCCCTCATTGGTCAGGTCTGACCATAAGCAAATTACCCTTGACATCCACATCCCACCCCACCCCCCATTAAGGAAACCTCTGTAAAAAACTTCTCCAAAGCCAACTTCATGCTACTGAAGTCAGAAGTGACAAACTTCATGACACCCATGTAGGCAGGATCTGAAAGTTCGACTGCTGAATCCTACACTAAGGCACTGTACAAGCACATCCACTCGTGCATGAATCGTGCCATCCCAGATAGAACCAAGATGCTCTCCTCCAAAAACAGGAAGCCAAGCTGGTGGTCCCCTGCTATAAACAAACTATACAACAGAAGGAAGAAACTGTTGCAGAAGAGAGGAAAATCCCAGGATGCAAAAAACTCCCTCACCAGCCTCAGTAATAAGCTGAGATCCCTCATAAAATCCTCAAAAGCTAGTTACGAAAATAAAATTGCCAAAGATTCCAAAGACAACTACAAGGCATTCTATAGTTATGTCAAGAATCTAAATGGCAATGCTCAGATCTGCTCTGAGCTACAATAGAATAGCATTAAATATACTGATCCCAAGGATATTGCCAATATCCTGGCAGTTCGATTTAGTGCCTTCACCCCCTCTCACGCCCTAAAGAGCCCATCTCAATAGCAAAAGATTGCCAAATTCAGGTAATCACGGCTACACAGGTAGAAACTGCACTCTCCAAAGCTAAGAATACAGCATCCATGGGACCAGATGACATCCCGGGTTGTGTACTACATGAACTACAAAATGAGCTGGCACCTCACCTAAGTGTCATGTTTAATCATAGCCTCACCTCAGGCTTTGTGCCCACTGAGTGACACACAGCTACAGTTATCCTACTCCACAAGGGGATCCACCTTGGATCCCAGGATCTACTGTCCCATCAGTCTGATGAGCCTGATCTGCAAGGGGATGGAACGCATTATCATGGAACTTATAAACAAAGACATTGGCAACCTTCAAACACTGGACCATACCCAGTTTGGGTTCATGAATGGCCGATCTTGTCTCCTGAACCTGATTGACTTCTTTGAATCAGTCTCCAGAGCTGTGGACGAGGGTAAGGCAGTCCACACAACCTAACTGGACCTCGCCAAGGCCTTCAACACCATCCCCCACTCTGGAATCATAGATAAACCTACTAAGCTGGGCATAAATCCCTATGTCACTCGATGGGTTGCCATCTGGCTTACTGACAGAACCCAGACTGTAAAAGTAGCCAACTCCAAATCCACCTCCATACAAGTGACAAGTGGAGTACCTCAGGGTTCAGTCCTGGGACCACTCTTGTTTGGCATCTACTTCTCTGAAGTACAGGCCAACACTAAGGGACTCTGGCTAACAAAGTTTGCAGATGACTGCAAACTGGGAGCCATTACTGAATCCCCAAATGATGTGGATATTCTACAAAAGGGCCTTACAGAAACAGATGCCTGGTGCCAGAGCCATGGGCTCAAGCGTAATGCCAAGAAATGTATATTTATCCCCTTTGGAAAGAAACATGTACCCATGAATTCCCACATAGGTGACAGTACACTAAACATAGAAAGTGTGATGAGAGACTTAAGGACACAGGTGGACAGTGATCTCACCTTCGATAGCCGTATCGCCACAACAGTCAGGAAATCCTTCTATGTGGCACACCTCATCACTTAGGGCTTTTCATCCAGAAAAAAGGAGGTCATTGTCCCACTGTACTCATCCCTCATTAGACCCATTATAGAGTATAATGCCCCGTTTGGTATGTACCTCACAATACATCTGCAACAGCTGGAAAGGACACAGAAATACCTCACTAAAAGAATCACAGGCCTAAAGCAGATGCCATATGCTGACCATCTAAAAAACACTAGCTATACTCTGTGGCATATCTTCTACTCAGAGGTGATCTCTGCTTAACATACAAGGCCATGTCAAACCATGAGCTGTTGGACATGCTCCACTTAAAGAAATCCCAATCCCTCAGAGCCACACGCTCCAGGAATCTAAACCTTGTCATCACAATGAACAAAACATATTGGAAGGATAGGTTCCTGACCCAGAGACTCCCCATACTCTGGAATAGACTGCCTATACATGTCAAGCAGAGTGACTCCTTGGCCCTCTTTAAAAGGAACCTTGATGACTGGATGGAAGATGGTAAATTCACCCCAGGGATCATGTCAGTCGCCCTCCTAGACAGGGGTCCATGTAAGTAAATATTGTGGGAAGAAATATCCAGGGAATTGTTATGGTTAGGCTTGTATAAGCCCTAGGGCCAGTAGCCTAGTACCAACCTATGAACCTAAGTGTGATTAGACCTGTGTTGTGATACGTTTTTGTGGTTTTGTAGTGGGTAGTTGATGTTAATGCCGTCATTGCTGCAATTCCTTATGAGCATGTCCAATATTATTCCATATTAGGTGGGCACTGTTTAGTATAAAGCACATTAAGTAATCATGCTATGTGGTATTTATTGTAATTTGTTCTTATTTATCAAAACTTTATATAATTAGCCTCTGGCAGCTTGGATCTGCCAACATCCATGCAATGGAGTTTGTGACCAATATGTAGAGGATAACTAAATTTGTTACAGGCCAGTGTGCAGCTCCTCCACATGAAATGGACATTTTTCACATTTCAATTAAAAATCAATGTTAATACTGCACCTGTTACTGATTTATGGTTGTATAATGTCATACTGATAATAATGTGTTCCACAAGACTCACTTCAAGTCAAAATGTGATGTAAAACTTGATGTTGCACTTCATTCAATGGTGTAGTTTGACAGACTTTTTTTATTATTGCAACATATATTGTGTGGCAGTTGTAGCATGAATGACACACATACTATGGATGGTTATACGCCTAAAAATATATTACAACCCCTTATTGTTTAATTGACATGACACATTTCCCCTGCAGCTGTTATTATACAATACTGATGACATGTAAGTTGTTTTGACTTTAAGTATTCTGCGGGCTAAATGGCCATTCCATTTCTTTCTATTACACAGATGTACATCATATATATAGGTATATGCTAACATTCTTACATGCACAAAACAGTTGACAAGGGTGTGACTGCACATGATATTTGCCTTGATTAATGTGCTTGTTACTGTGTGCCACATGACCATGGCCATCATTTTGCTAATAAGTGCATCTCACATCTGTTATAGTTACACATCTCTATTTATGGATCACAGCACAATCTTCTGTTCATATGCTAGCCAAACTAACAGCTCTATAAATGCCAGTTTCTTCTGGATTGCAGTGCATACATACATGGTGTGTATGAACAGTCCCTCTTTGTAATCATTCACAACATGCAGGTTGCTGCCATGAATTAATTTTTCATGATTAATTGGTACTATTGGAATGATTTTACAGATGTGCAAGATTCTTCAGAATATGTCCATAATTTTACATGTGTGTACACGACAATTACAGCTTTATTATTGTTTATTCCGTATGTATAAGGAAAGAAAGGGTTAACTTTCTTTAACCTGTATCTGTTTTCAAACATCAATTGTTTTATAACTAGCTTATTACCTTTGTTCGCTATCACAATATAGTTCCATATCTGTGCAATAGATGTAGTATATGCAATATCTCCTACTGTATTTGATTTTTTGGGGCAACTGTTATCCAAACACTCAAAGTTACTTTAGCTTTGTATGAAAGTCACTTTCTTTGTTACACTGTAGTGGTCTCCTCATCTCATTTTGCCAACATTTCATGTAAATGTGTCACTGACTGATGGCGTATGATTAATTGTATTATGGTAAATTATAATTATTATTGTTGTTGTTTATACACTAATCTGTTCATACAAAAATACATTTTCTTTTCTAATCTCCCCTTGACTCTTACTTTTTGTTATTCATGTTGCTTTTTCCTTGTACTGTGTTGTCAGCATGTGCTTGCTTACTGAAGTTAAGCTTATTTACAACTGCTTCTTTTTACTGCATGCTTAAGCCTATCTGCACCTCAAAGTGCTGCTAACAAGTGTTCTGGCCATGGACACAAACTGCTCAATATGTAACATTGCTTATCAGCTTGTATATTCAGTGAGCACTACTGCTTATCACGCAGCCATGGCAGACGTGTAGACTTAGTGAGAAGTATACATGTTTGTTAAAGAATCACTGGGAGTGTCTACTAGCTGATTCTCATATATAGTATTATATATCTATGCCATTAAATAGAATAAAATAAAGATGCAAATATATATGTATAATGCATTATGCATATGTATTATGACAGCTGTTCTACCCTACATTTTGTAGGCTTTACTCTGACTTGAGCAACCTCAGAGGTGCATACAAAACTAATGTATTTTACCTCCCTAAGAAGGCTGAAACAAATTTACATGCAGGAAGTATGAAGATTTAGCACCAACTTGATTAGTGAATAAGGACTTGTTCCTCTGTGGTGCAAGTGCTATCTGTGCAACATGACTCTACAAGGCAGTAGTCATCTAGCAGTTGTATACATGTACCTGCAGAATATAAACCTGCATGTGCCATCTGCCTGTAGATGAATGGGTTATCGCCCATGCGCACACACTACCCTCCACATAGCCCTACTATGACAAGCCTGCTGATGTCATTGACTTTGAAATGCACCTTTGGGAAAAGAGTAGACAAGTAATCTCTGTGGTGCATCCTACAACTGTGTAATACTGTAGTGTGATAAACTAGTTAAGCAGGAGTTCTAATCCCAGACATGGCAACTGTGTGTGGGTGTGTTTGTGCATGTGCGTCTCTGTCTGTGTAGGGAGCAATGCTTTTTTAGGCTAGTCACACTCACTACAATTCAAATGGTCTACTTTGAGAAGGCTGCTGATGTCATTCACTTTGAAATACACCTTTGGGAAAAAAAAATAGCCTAGTAATCTCCTTGGCGTGCGCTATAACTGTTTAATGCTGTAGTGTAATAAACTAGTTAGATAGGAGTTCTAATCCCAGACATGGCAACTGTGTGCATGTGCGTGTGTGTCTGTCTGTGTACGGAACAATGCTTTTTAGGCTAGTCACACTCACTACAATGCAAATGCCCTAATTTGTCAAGGCTGCTGATGTCATTCACTTTGAAATACACCTTTGGTTAAAAAAGTAGCCCAGTAATCTATGTGGCACATCCTGTAACTGCATAATGCTGTAGTGTGATGAACTAGTTAGGTAGGAGTTCTAATCCCAGACATGGCAACTGTGTATGTGTGTGTGTGTGTGTGTGTGTGCCTGTCTGTGTAGGGAGCAATGCTTTTTAGGCTAAGCACAGTCACTACAATTCAATTGCCCTACTTTGGCAAGCCTGCTGATGTCATTCACTATGAAATACACCTTCGGGAAAGGAATAGCCTAGTAATCTCCATTGTGTGTTCTACAACAGAGCAATGCTGTAGTGTGATATAATACTTTGGTAGGGGTTCTACTCCCACACATGGGAGGGTGGATGTTTGTGTGTGTGTTTATTTGTCTGTGTAGGGTCAATGTTTTTGAGGCCATTCACAGTCACTACAACCTCCATTGACCTTCTTTGGCAAGCCTGCTGATGTCATACACTGTGAAATACACCTTTGGAGAAGGAGTACTTCAGTTATCTCCATGGCATGTCCTGTAACTGCCTAATGCTGTAGTGTAATAAACTAGTTAGGTATGCATTCTAATCCCAGACACTGCAAGTATCTGTGTGTGTTTGCGTTTGTCATTCGTATCCTGTGTGGAGGTGGTAGTGAGTGTGTAACAACTGGACTCATTGTAGGGTGGGTTTTGCAAATTTCTTATATGGTGGCCCTATTCTATGTCACAATGTCCACCTTACAAGGATAACAGATGTGAAATAGCAGAGAGGCTGGGGTGACAATCCATACCCCTATATGTGACATCAAGGCCTGGCGAACAAAGTTAGCAGCCCTTGTATTACACAAAGAACACTCTCAACCCATGTCTCATACACAAACACACTTGCCTAGGCAACAACTGCTATGTTGGTAGTACCCTGCATATTGCTCACAGATAGTAACCATGGTGAGATTGCAGTGGACTACAGAGGGCATGCCACCCTATCCATCACTACAATAGGCACATACATGCAGACAGTGTGTCTTCACTATGTTGCCCACTGGATGCCTGCAACACCTGTGGTGCCATCAACTGTGACCCACAAAGAACATAGCATGCCTTAAGCACATGCCCTGTACGGACAGATGCCACTGACCCCAGGGAATACCTTTATCATGCTATCAATGTAGGTTCAGGGTCAACCTACTGTGCATTACCAGTTCCCGGTACATGAGGCCAGGACAGGAAGATCTGATGGTAAAAATCTGTGTACACAACATGGGCCAGACACCCTAGGTACAGTTCCAAATGTCACTGTACATGCATGTGGGATGTGTGCACATCCCTGACAAGTGTCCATGTCATGGACTAAAGAACACGTACATTTCAAGCATTGCACAGTAATGGCCACACACAATAGTTCCCCAGGTGACTGAATGGTGAATACAATACCCACCTGTATGGGCCAATCCAGACACTACACCCCTAAGTCACACTGCAGACCATTGTCATGTGGCCTGATGCCAAGGTATACCCTTCACCTAGCCTTGTATAGCCTTCTGGCACAGTCAACGACTACACACCCATGAGGCAATGCATGCATGCTTGTCAGTACTGGCACCCTATGTCTGTGTGTGTGGCGTATGATGCCTTTGACCACATTCACACTCACTACAACTCCCATTGGCATACTGAAGCATGCTGTCTGATGTCAAACACCTTCACATACCCTTTGCCCATATAACCTATGGATAACCCCTGTGATGCATGTGATACCTGCACATTTACTGCACTGTGGCAAACTAACTAGTTAGAAAGTGTATTCCTGACCCTGCCAAGTGTGCCAATGTGTGTGATTCCCTGAGAGAGTGTGATTGTGTTGACACTGACACATGTTCAGGTGGATGGGCAAGTGTTCTACATCTACTGCATTGCTACCATATCATTGTTGCAGATGTCACTCACCATCACATATATGTATGGACAGTTTCTCAACATGTGAGCTATGTGGCACATGCAATAACTGCATAGACATGTGATAGCAGTACATAGCTAGTCAGGGGTTTAAAACCCTGTACTGGTAGGTGTGTGACACAAGCATGCTTAGATTTTACTCTCCCACCCCCTCCCTGACTTACTTTGTCTGTCTGTCTCTCTCACTCCCTCTCTGGTGGATGTAGAGAACTACACCTGCTTTGCTTAGGCAGCAGCTTGTGTTTTGTAAGTGATGCTCATGATCAGCTGATGGCATCTGCATGAATTGCAGCCCTCCTCTAGCTGATTGCATGTGAAACAGCTGTGGTAACATCCCCATAGCCAATTGCATGGAAACACACTCCAATATCTAGGAACATCATGTTGGTGTTGGGCCTTTTCATTCAGTGTGAGCAGGACCTAGATCTGGTGTTTGGCAAACAGCATCACAGATGGATTTGGGATTTACCTCTAACAACATACACTGTGGAAACAGGCCAACACACAGGAGGGAGATGTGCCTGACATGACTACAGAATGTAAGTGTTGCTATTCTGCATTTGGAGTAATGTCGGTTTAACAGGATGTGTGGATATGGCTGGTCTACATGTTTTAATACCTGTCATGACAGTGCTATGTTTTTGAGGAAACCCCCATCTGTAGGGTCATCTGCAGACTGGGCAGTGTGTGGTGCCTTCTGTTCTTGTGTTACTCACAGAACACATATCTGAGAACTGCAGAAGCACATTGTGAGGACTACAGTCAGTACATGGTGACAACCATGAGAGTTATTGACTTCATACCCTTCATAGGACATATGTCACAACAAACCCTGTTACAACAGTAAATGTATGAGGTTATCACAGCAACCTGTCAATATTGGCCCTGTGTTTGTGCCTCCAGCCACAACTCTGTCAACCTTTGTATATATGTCATGCAGTAAGAGGTGCATATTTTCTGTACACCATTATTTATTGACATCATATCTGATAAGCTAGTGAGATATCAGACTGGCAACACAGGTTACGTATAGTAGTGGTTATATTTGAGGACATAACCTGGGCATTCTGTGGTTGTGTGCGAATATGTACCTTGGCCTGTGTACAGACTGTGGTAGATGCCATTGATATTTAGGCCAATGTTGTGGCAGTCTGCCTGTAGCTTGCACAGTGCTTTGTTTAATGCCTAGCAGCTTAGTGTACTTATCCAGTGTGATGTTATGTCCAGATATTTGCTGGATGTACTGCTGCTGGGCCACCATAACTGTCATGTATTTCTGACAAAGCAGTGGGATGCTATACAGATGTATGTCACTAACTAGTGGGTAGTATGTGGCCAAGTGACCTCTGCACCAGCGGTTATTATGTGTCAGGGCAGACAGGAGTGTGTGAATGCATAACCTATGGGGGCATATGTATTCCAGTATTTGTGATATACCCATCTACATGGCTGTTGACATCCACATTGCCAGGCTTGGTCCACATGTCTTTCACTACTGGGTTCTGTGTATACCTCTGGACTGACCAGAGTGTGTCAGGCTGTCCATATTTATTGGCCATATCTCTGCTGTAGTCCACAGGATCATTACTGTTCTAGCAGTGGTACTATAGTATGATGTCCTTAGGATGTCTGTCAGTAGCCAATAGCGCACATGTTTAAAGCAGATATGACCTCCCACACACAACATGTCTGTTAAGACAACCCCTATTACAGTAGCTACAGTCTACATATATATCTGCAATACATACCTGACATCCCCTTGCACTAAGAGGTTGGGACTATTGGGGCTGAGGTAGGACTCCACTCCATGTTTTGGACATATGGTGAACATATATGTATATATAATTGTCCATATATCTATATAGATATATACACATATACATATCGACATACATAGATGGATATATATAGATGGATATATATATATATATATATATATATATATATATATATATATATATATATATATATATATATACTCAAATATATACATATACACAACAATATATGTCTAAACATATACAGATATAGATACATAGGTACATATACTTATGGATGTCTGCATATATATTGACAGTAATAGGTATATCAGAATAGATATGTATGCACATATAGTTATAGATATCTACATATATATCTACATAAATAGACATATCTGTAGACATAGGATGTGCATACATATATACATATCTCTCTCTCTCTAGATATATATATATATATATATATTTATATATATATATATATATATATATATATATATATATATATATATATATATATATATATATATGTGTGTGTGTGTATATATACAAAGAGATCTACACATGGCCATATATGTGAAACACTGTACAGATGTGCATACAGACATATGTATGAATTTACATATGTAAGTAAATGTCAACATATATCAACATATGTGTATGTATATATCCATATTCCTGTCATTTGTAAACATCACGGTTGTGTATACCTCCCCAGATGTATCTCACCGTATGTATCTGATATGTGTACATTATGAAAAAATAACATATGTGATGCAGCAGTCATATTAATAACAGGTATTACAGAATTGTGGAAGTAAAGGCAATTTTTCAATACTAATCAATATGTGTATTGACAGATATATTGGAAAAACATCAGCTATCTTCACAGTGGTCATGGCGTATTGATTAAGTGTTGTGACTAGTGTACAGGGTCCTGGGTTCAAGAGCTGTTAATTTTGTTGCTGGCAGAACAAGGGCTGTTGGATACAGAGTGGTTAAGGCAATTGTGAGCAGCTTTAAGTGCGTTTGTTTGGGTTTGCATGAAGCTAAGTGGTGCTAAGCTATGGGTTAATGTTCAGGCGCTTACACAGTGTAGGCTTCAATTACCAGTGCACAAATCAGCTTAGCTGTTATATTGGAGCAATGTTGATACCTGCTAAGCATGGCTTAGCCCTGGTAACCAGTTCTCACCACCCAGTCCGATAACATAGCAGAGTAATGACATCTGTAATAAGTGTATGCAATGCCATGTACAATATATGTGAGTGTCATGTCTGGGACACACAAGTATATGAGGTTTGTACAGCACTGTTATCCATGTGAATGTGTTACATACAGGGGTAGTAGCCCAGGATATATGCTGTCACACTGGCATGTAGTGTATCATGGTTGGTCTACTGTTGACTGTGCTTTTCCAGGCAAGAGTGGAGTGCTAAATGTAGTACTGACAACAGGCACACGTTTAGGCATAGCTGGACTCTGAGGCCTCCCTGTTTTGTTCCTGGTGTGTAAGCTGTGTAACAGTATATATCCCCTACTGGATAATGATCCAACATATGGAATGTTACTGTAGACTACCCTCTGTACAGAACATGTTAGTGAGGGCTTCCAGCATGTAGTTATGGCATACATATTGTTGTCAGATGTCTATTTGTCAACACATTCATCCTACTGCATAGCTACTTGCCAAGCTGATGACTGTCAGTCCCTGTACAGATGTGCAGATGGCAGGTATCTAGCTGGGATATGTACAGGCAACCTATGCTTGATTGACACTATGTCTGCCCAGCTGTGTAAGAAATGGCACATATAGGAGACAACACCCTGTACGCACCACATGCCACGGGTATCTCCACTACACTACCACAGTCAACAGAACATGCTTGGGTACAGGTCTCCATCACAAACAATAACCGTGTGTTGTAATACATGTTGCATACATGTCAACTTGATCACCACAGTGGTCATGTGCAGGAGGCACCCAGAGGATTGGCTGATGTATGCCACTCTCACCCTGAAGATCACCACAGTGATGTCTGTCAATAGATTGCCTGCTGCGACATGGCAGGTGGCAGGATGCCACTGTACTCACAACCCATCTCTCCATAGACAATAGCTAGGTACACAGCTATGACCACCTGCAGCGATGCACCCCTGTACTGACACATGTGTACATGTGCATTACTGATGATAGCAGTGTCTGTGTGTTAGTACACCTGTACTTGGGAATTCCATGAGGGCCTTTACAACCACTGCAACACCCATTGCCATAGTCAGTTCTGGCTGCTGCTGTGTGGGACATTACATGTACCCTGTTATTCTCCACTCCCTACTGACTACATGAGCCTTGCAGTACCAGCACAACAGTGTTGTACAAATGGGTCGATAGGCATGGGATACCCATTGAGTTCTGGCAAGTGTGTGTATGTGTGCATGTCCATATATCTGTAGGGTACAGCATTCCGAGGCCACATACTCCTATTGCAATATCCATTACCACACAGTAGTACAGATAGTGTTGTTGTTGCCTATAGGTATCTCTGTAGTACCACTGTTGGGATATACAATGGGTTGTTTTGCAGTCATGGGCAATGTTTAATGGCGGGTATGTCAGAGTGTCGTCATGGGTGTCAGGGAGTACAATATCCACTGGTGGATGTGGGTGCTGTGTACACCATCATAACACCAAGGTACAGCAGGTATATGTCCCATGTACCTCTTTATGGTGACCACTGTCAACATCAACCATACAGGTAACTGATACCACAATCCAGCACAGCTATGCATGTGCTGTGTGAAACCTACCTGTAACACATTGGACACATGGTCAAGTTAGTTAGCAGTGATAGGCCCAAGTCTCTCGGATGTGTGTCTGCCTGTTATGTGTTTGTTAATGTGTATATGATGGTATGTCACACTATGTATTGTCCATATACAACCATTACATCCCCCATTAGCATACTGTACATGTCTGGGGATGTTCTGCATGTAACATGTAACCTGGAAAATACCTTACCCTAAATGCTGTGTGGTGTGTGCATTGAAAGACACACACTTCTGTAGCCCTACATACCTAGGTAGGGGTCTAGTCCCAGTGTTGTCAAGTAAGAGTGTGCTTGTATGTGGATGGGTCTGCATCAGGTTGCAGATTATACTCATTCCAATGAGTCACCTGTCCATGTGGCACAGGCAATAGCTGTTATACCAACCTGTGACATGTGTTCAACTGTACTCCAGATATGTCACAGCCATGGTGTCACCACAGTGCCGTACCCCTTGTGGAATATGACTGCAGACCATCCTCCTGCTCACACATGTACACCTACAATGCAAATGGATAACATTATGGAAACCACAATCAACTAGTGTTGCTAACAGCTATAATGCATCATTGCTGGATGGCTACACTACCTGATATGTATGCATTAAGCTTTACTCCTGACAACATGTTTCACTGCAGTACTTTAGTACACTGTAGTACATTCACTGTGTGCATCAGAACCATATTAGCCTGTCCCTGCATCAATGTTATGGATGACAGGGATGTGGCAGAGGTATCATCATATGCACAGGGTGTGTCATTGGTTTGCTAGAGGCCGAGGGTGAGCCATACATTTGACACCATGTGTGTGGATGAGGGGTGTAATGAGGTGAACTGGACATGTTGATGTGGTGTGTGTAGGTATGGGGTTGCCCTAGGTGTGTTCGTATGGTGTGTGCATATGCATGCACACAGTTCTGACATGTGGCTGCCCTACACAGGTGTTTATCAACAGCTGCAGACCATACCTGGCAGGGTGTGCAGTTCAGTGCCTCCAGCCATGGACACGTGGACTGTGCCTGCCAGGGGTTCCATGGGAACATCCAGGTACAGCCCTCGATGTGCTACTCTCCCCTGATGATGACAGATTTTCACTGATACCAGGTCCCTCCTGGGACTGGCCAGGACCACATGCTCATGGCCTGCTGTGGTGTGGACAGTGCCCCCCCCCGCAGTGCCAGGGCTGGTACTGCCACTACAGGAGCCCCTCCGTGTCCTAGCACATCCATAGTGACTGCCAGCTGTTGGTGTTGCTGGCCTACATTGGTCCACCACTTGTTCAAGCATGGACAAACCACAGTCGATGAGGACCATCATCTCACCAGACCATCTCTTCATGAGCTCAGTATAAGCACAGATGGCAACAAACAGTTTATGGAAGTTGTTGCTTGCAGATGTGACAACAGCCCTCTGCAGCCTTAGACCCTAGCTGGTGTAATGTTCCATACATGCCTGCACCACCATGAGAGCCTGAAACATGCACCTGGTGGTACCAGTTGTGGCGCATCTGCCAGGGTCATGATGACCAGTGGCCCTACAATGAGCACCCTGGGCCATCTGCCTATGTGGTGCCCTGCTGGACATCCGACCATGCCAGCTGTGACCAGACACAGTAGGCATGGTTAAAATACTCTCCTGTGCAATGCCTCCAACTGCCAGCTGTCCATTCACTATGGCCACTGGTGATGGAGTATGTATAGGCACTGAAACTGTGTGCAGAGTTGGGATGGCTAAAAGAGGGATGTCAAATGCTGATGCTGTTTCAGCCCCTGACAACCCCACCTGTGCCTCAACAGTACTATCATCATCTTTGGTGTCTGTATGGACACCAACATTAGGTTGCATGCAGAAGGGACCCAGACCCACCTCGCCACCTGTGGGGGGAAACAAGAAATGCACTTTAAGACCTGTAAAGCATTGCATAACAGTTCACACATACACACCCACAACAGTACACACATATACACCCACACAAGCACACACACATTCACACAAGGATCCTACATGAATCACCCTCCCTCCACTTCACCAGAGTGACCCTACAGAAAAAATAACCACACACACACACACACACACACACACACACACACACACACACACACACACACACACACACACGTGAGATTGCACAAAGATAGTACATACAGTTCTCCTATTACCCATCTGTCAATATGCATAGCATATGGTACACAACAGCATGCAGTGCAGCTATAGTCAATCCATGCAAGCAACAGTATACATGTGCTGTGTTAGTAGGTGATGCCCCTTCCCCTGGATACCACTGCACACATGTACACAGTATTGCTGTGCACCTCTTTTGCACCCTGCCATGTACTGTGCACCAAACCTTACAGGTGTACAACCCATTGCTGAATGTGTAGTGCTGTGTCAGTTATGTCAGCTCTAATGCTCACAGCACCTATGTTTTTCAGCAACACATACCTGGGATGATATGTAGACAGATGTCATTTTTCACTGCCTGCTGTCTGGTTTACAGATCTCAACATCAGCGGACCATGTATGACCAACTCAATACTATTACACTGACAACCGTCAGACCATACCGTGGCTATGGGGAGTGTACACACCCTTATTGATACGACGCACCCTTCCTTGATCTGCCATGGGACAACATCACCGCATATATTAACAGTACATGTGCCCGATATGTAACATATGCCCTGTACATTCCCATGCAGTGTCTATGGAATGTGTTAGGTGTGCGGATGCTGTCCGCGATGCATACACTTTGTGTATACATATGTGCACACCCTTATCATGATGGTTTGTTGCACATATTGTTATGTGTACTACAGCAGTCACTACTCCTGGCAGGGTATACTAGCATGGGTCATCTGCTTTTGCCAGTGTATGTTCAGTCTGCCCTGCATGTCCCCCAAATCTGCATGTTTACAAGGTCTACTCATGTGCACATCCCTTGGTGTTCACACACACTGGCGTCACTATTTCTGTGGGGGTAGGGTTATGTCTGCCACAGTCCCTGAACCTGACTGTGTTCAGATACAGCCATTCTTAGCATCCTTAAAATCCTTGCTGCAGTGCAAAGGTGTGTCATGCTGACACCCCCCACCTTCAGCTTTTTTGCAGATGCTTGACAAGGCCTACACATGGGTGTCAGTTTGCAGTGTCCCATACACTGACCACCACGTGTTACAGCCTAGTCCCAGCTAATAATGTGGACCACAGTAATATGTTATGCCATAGTGTAAACCTGTTACAGTTGCCATTGTACTACTTGTATATGCACTGTTGTTGCAATATATACGTGTGATGATTCACACATGTCACTACTGTAGGCCATGTCTCTCACCATTATGTTAATCCCTGTGGACACATTCCACAATGACAGGATGTTAGTTATCTTGCAGATGTCTGACATACCCTTCCCCATCATGGTCACCAATGTGATGTCGTGCATTTAACAGCAACACTACATGCACATGTATAGCATGAATTCTGGGTAGGTGTTTTAGATGTGTGCATGGAATATACCATAGCAATTACATGCCCGGTGTATTGGCAAGTATCAACATAAAACATACTCACCAGCTACAGGCTGCTGTCTTGGTGGTATACTGGAGGTACCTACATAAGAGAATGAGAGATGCAAAGTCACAAAGGCATTGCTACAGGGTGGGTGCAGCATTACAGTACATTAACAATACATGTCCACAATGCTACCATGTATGCACATCTGTTTTTCACTACTATGCAGCAACAAACTATATATATATATATATATATATATATATATATATATATATATATATATATATATATGACATGCCAGATATGCATGATCTACCTGTACAGATGCAGATGCATACGCAACAGTGGTCTACTGATGTGCACTGTGGCCTTACCTGCACACTCCTCAGCCAGTGTGTGGGTACCACCCACCTCCACAATGGAGTACGGCAAATGTTGGCTGTGCAGACGGGCAGGTGCCTCGAGGCTGGCGAGGATCTCTGCAACACATGCCTGGGGGGGTGGATGGCATGGCCCCCCCCTGTTGCAAGGTGATCCCCCTGAACTGCAGTAGCATGCTGATGGGCATTGCAAAGTATGTCAGAACAATGATGCCAGACCTGCTCATAACTGCAGTTGTGCAGTCCATCATCATTGACCCTGTGGACTAGGTCATTCCACAGGATGGTCCACTCCAGCTGCTCATGGGCAGCCCAACCAAACAGGACAGGGTAGTGCTGGATTAGGTAGGTTAGCACTACTTAATTTTCAGCAGCTGAATAACATGGGGGCTATCCATGTGACATCTTGCCTGAAAGACATAAAGATGGAAACAGATCTTAGCAACTCATACATCAAGGTTACCACAGTTCTTAATACACATCTCTGTCACCCCCCCCCAACATATCAGTGACAATAAACTGTACACACAACTCAATAGGTATGGCTACAGCTTACCTACCAGTGGGACAGGTATTGTATTGGACCACACTTTGTGCTGTGTGTTTGTAGCCATGTTCCCTGAGTGGACACTATCATTGCTGGCCTGTTACGGACTATTCACCTGCATGCCATTGTCAGGGCCACTATGGTTCTACATATGCCTGCGGTATGCTTGCTATATAATTGCTATACATCTGACATTCTGTGTTATTGGGGATATCTATGCATGCTGTTGGACATGTTCCGGGATTGTGTTGAGTATTACTACCCACATGTGTTTTAAAACAGTGACACGATAGCATGTTTAGGGCATATTTGCTAGCAGAACTACTGCTCCAAACCCATCTGCCCATGTTACCAGGCCACATCACATGTGAGACCCACCCTGGGGCCATCGCATCTACTGGTCCAGTGCTACCTTCAGGTGGAACCACCTCAGGGGATGATGTCCCCCCTGGGGGCACACACAGACCTGATCCTGTCCCCTGAGGTCAGGTCTAGGGTCTGTTCCATAGCGGGCACCACAGGCACATGTGGGATGTGCTACATTACCTTGTGGTACCCAGTACAAATTCACAGAGTCCACATGCTCCTACTGCTCAGTCTGCAGGCCAGGCACCTTTGGAATGTGAACTGCTGTTGTGAATAGCATTGGGTGGGAGGCTTGTTCCCATTGTGTCCATATTGGGTGCATGGGGCTTCTACATCACAGACCACACACACCATCCAGGGTGTTTACCCATGACATGTGTCATATACCCCCCCTGTAGGCTGTCCTCTATATCTAGCAACCTGGACAACCTCCACAACTATACCTGCCATACTTCCCCATATTCCCATTCCATACTTCACAGACAAGGGCAATTTGGTCCCAACAAGGTGTTCACATGTGACATACCCATCCATGTTGCACATACTGTTAGCTGTATATATCTGTGTGTATTGCTATGTGTGCTGTTCCCTCGCACATAGCATGCAGAACTGTGGTGGTAATATAGGGGACATGTATTTACATACATATATGTGCCTGTGTGTTTGTATATATGTAGACATGTGCATATAGGTATATATCTATATATGTGTAGATATATAGGATGTATAGATGTGTTTATATATATATATATATCTACATATGGGTATCTGCATATCTGTGAACATACATGTGTGTGTGTGTGTGTGTGTGTGTGTGTGTGTGTAAATATATATATATATATATATATATATATATATATATATATATATATATATATATATTTGTGTGTGTGTACACATATATATATCTATATATGGGTACATTTTAACATCAGGGCCACAATCTCAAAACTCCTTCCTGCACAGCTGCACTGTTCTGCCTTGCTACAACACAGACAGGTGCCACATATGGATAGAGCCTAACATTAATGGGGTATATGTAGGGCCAGATTGCAGGTAACCCTATTACACACCTATGACATTTCAGCATGCTACAATACAGGTTAACCTGACTGTCCTGCAAGTGGTGGGCTGTGGAACCCACGTGTCCATCATTATGGCATTACTTCCACAACCAGCTATTGACCACAGTAACATACATGCTATCCATTACACAACACACACTATGATGGCCTACATCTTATCAGTCAGTGCTGCTCTGCACAGTTGTCAAGTATGGCCCACTACCCACAGGGACAGACTCTATTGTCTTTAGCAGTTGTTCGGCTGAACATCATTACAACAACAACACCTGATGGCACATATAAGTCATCTATCCATTGTTATGGACCAAGTACTACAGCCAGTTACATGCATATATATTTCACGCACCTGTTGTGGGAATGATATCTGTTCTTAATAGTGTCCTTGTAAGGATTTTTTTTTTGTTCTCCTTTGG